>NC_137221.1:14194757-14422257 GCF_949987685.1 Ammodytes marinus
CATGCCCACACAAATGTATTTAAATGTCAGCATGTTGAATTTTCTCTCATTTAAATAGAACTTGCAGAACATTTGCTTAAAACGGGAAGTATCCTCTGACTGGTCTGCCTAGTTAATTGATCATGGATCAGTATCAGCCAATACTAATGTGGTCCAATGGTTTCCAAATCACCCAGATAAGAAAAGAAAATAATTGTTAAATCTAAATGCAAAGAAGTCTGTAGGTTGGGTAGTCTGCTGGTTTTGCTCTTCAAATGTTGATTTTTAAGTATTGTATCTTTGTTTAACAAATTTGAAGAATCTTAGCTCACCCAAGAATAACAAGGGCCCAACTACAAAGACAACCAAACCGCATGATTTACTTTGTATACTTGCATACTACAAAAAAATTCAAGCTAAATGGGATCAAAACCCACGGTAACTTATTAAGATCACATTATTTGCATGCAAATGCATCATCTCCCTTATTGTAATTGTATTTTTGTAGTCAAACTGAATTTAAAACTATTGGTGCTTGGTATTCTCCCTAAACGAATGGTTGGAGCATTCGTAGACGTTAACGCGTCATAATCGTTTGTCCAGCCTGAGCTAGTGCGTACCAAGATTTACAGTAAAACTGCGTCTCTGATTTACATGACAGAATGAAACACTCTCAGACAGTTCCTGTCAGTAACGTGAGCAAAGATGAGACACCTCCGGCCAACAAGATTGCCTTTCATACAACATTATGATTATGGCTCTCTTACACAACCTCATACCTGCTGAAGAAAGGAGCTCTAAGCTATGTTTACGGTGTTTTATTGTCCACACCTTCCCAAATCATTTTTGCATGGTTTTACTGCATGTTGTTTACCTCCAGTGAAGATTGATCCAGATGTACTAACATGTGAGGAATGTTTTGTTTTGTACCGCTACTGGCAGAAAATGAGTCATGTATAGAAGACCATTGGTGTGATGCCTTATTGACGGTAAATGCACAAGAGGTTAATTGTAGCCATCTGAAGGAGAAGGTGTGAAACCCTAAAAGACCCCTGAATCAGAAAAGTTCTGTCACCAGACAAAGGAGTGCATGCGTGTGATTCATTTCCAGCTCATCATTGATGACAAGGGCCGTAAATCACCATGGATATGTTTCACAAGGTCTGTAGGCGGTGTGTTGTGTGTACATTCGATACGCTCGGCCCGCATGTGACTCAGGCCTTTCACAAGTCCTCCAGATGTTTAACAGTTGACAGTTGATTCTTTGGGCAGCAACAAAAAAAAGGAAATGGCTGTCAGATCAGCAGTGCTTCTGTTAGTGAGGTCATTTCCCGAAAATAGACTGAACTGTGGAGGCTGAGGACACACATGGTAACAATAGAGCCTATACATATACAACAGATTATCAGCGGGTGCACCCTGGGGTACGGCAATGTACTAAAACACTCAAATGTGTCTGCATTTGTATCAAAGGGCTTTAAATGTGTCTAATGAGGAAATGTATCAAGGTTTGAGATTGGACTTGACAGACTCATGGCGTGGGCCAAACACATACACACACAGTCATACAGAGAACAATCCCTCCCTTTTATCCCGGCCATTGCATTGCATCACAGCCCTCCACAGTGGTGCTACGCAGCGAGGCCGGGAATCCCAGCTGCACTGTGTCGGGGTGGAACGCTGCTCTCCTGACCCCATGGAGGAGTGGACATACATCCAGGGCTCTTTCCCTCTGGTGCATTTCCTATTCCAGGAACACGCAGGATGAGTGCAGCTGATAGTAAACAAGAATGGGCGTGCTGACGGCAGACACGTGGCATCCACGATCCTTCTAGATGTTTTCGGGACGTTTGCAGCAGGTGTGTTGGAAAACACCCACAGTTTAGTGTTGATGGCAAGCACAGACATTTGGAGTAAATTCAGAATTTCATTGTACTGTTTGTTCTCTCTTTTCTGCAGCTGCAGCTATGGCACTTAACAGTTTTGTTTTTGACAAAAGCAGTGAATGTGCTTTTGTCTCCGGAGGCTCAAACAGAGTAACCGGTACATAAACAAGTTAATGGAGCAGAATACGAGATACATCCATATACCTGCCCCCTTTCTCTGTATATAATCCACTTGTTCAGGTCAGTTTCTGGCTCAGATTCCTTTCCATGTTGAGAAAACACAAGCCCTGTAAAGGGATCTGCATTTGCTTTTGTTCTGCAGAAATGACCAAGATAAAGACTTTTTTTTTCTTTTTACTTTTTCTTTGAATGCAGGGATGGGAAATTCTTATGCTAAAGAAAGTCATTTTAGAATTGTTCAGTATTTCACCGAGATCATGATTAACTGAGTGCTGTGAGTAATGAGTATGTAAAAAAAAGGTCAGACAATGAATGCAGACATTGTATTACAAGGACAAGAAATTACATATAATATTAAAAGTTAACTTGCTAATGCCTTTGCCAATCACCTGAACATAAAAACTTTTTTTGTTGACACAGTTGCAAACAAACGCAAACAGAAAGTATTATCTATGGTGAAGAATTTTGCATTTACACCTGGACAAAGCTCTTTTCTACAGTTTTTCAACAATGTCAAACACATTCACTGTCACAAGATGAAAAAAACGACTGCTCAGCATGTATGTCAGAATGTAAAGGTCAGTCTGTCTACCAACTTGGCATCCCTCATGTCTGCGCGTCTGTCAAGTCCAAATCATATTGATTGTGAAACCACCGAAATGCAGATTGACCATCGCTGACTGGGAAGTGACAGATCCTGAATCATTCACACATAGGAAAAAACTGAATCGCCAAAATAATCTCATTCACATCAGCAAAAAAAAATAACTCAAGTTCTGCTTGATCAGATTCACGAATTACAAGCTCAAAAGTGTTGTAAGCAGTGTGTGCCAGTTAGTCATGTCTATCTTGCTGTAAAATGCTGACTTCATAAGAATTCATTTTTATTTTATGCTTATTGACATCACTAGTTATAAAGATGTTTCTAATTAAATCACCTTGCATCCCATTTTTGGTGTTTTCCAGGACTACATAGTAATGTAGTAATGTATTTATCATAAATTGTTGATGATTAACAATAAAATATTTATTGACAATCATGTTACTACTTTCATATAGAATTATAGGGATAAACCTCACACCAAATGAAGGTTTACTACCTAAAAACACTATAGACCCCAGCATGACAATTTTTAACCATACAGAAAATAACTCTCTCTCTATCATTGTCTCTCTCTCTCTCACACACACACACACACACACACACACACACAAAGTCAAGTAAATGGTGAGCCTCTCATCAAACGCTGCCCTCCTTAGCCCTCGTCAGATCTCGAACCATCTAATACAGTCACTATAAATCACTCAAAAAGATCCTTGTTGATATTGTATTACTTTGAATTTAACGGCACAACGTCAGTGCCTGCAGGTGTCCTATTAAGTAGAGACCTCCAACATTTTGTTGCCACAAAATTACTATATGTGGCATGCCGAGGCTTGTTGCTTTGATCATGTTGTGTTATTTCAGCTGCACACACATCTCATGTGAGAGGTGTTTCCATGCAAGTCACATGCTAAAATGTTGCAGGTTCAGTTTATGGAAAATGTTTTGAAATCACCACGTCATACATAACAACAACAATGAAATGTAATTGAAAGACTCATTTTGGGGAAAAGGATTCTTTGACTTCCAAAGGGAGGAAATGTGGACAGTGAAGGAAACACTTTTATGAGGATCTGGCCTGATTTGAGATGTGAATCCGTTCGGTGAAAAGAAACTCTCCCTCTAATACATACCCGCTCCCTTGCCTATGATGTCATCTTTTCACCAACAACAAAAAGCCAAGAGGAGGCCTCAGGTGGTGCTAATCCTCCTCTGTCCATCCATCCCTCCATCCCCACAGGGACTGACCCAGCCTGACCGTGGTGGTCTTAATACCCTCGCTCAATACCTGTCACTCATCCATCCATTCACCCATCCGTTCACTGAAGGTAGGCCTACTCATCTCTGTCCTAATAGGGCATCAGCCCATCCACCAGGCCTTTTCTATAGACCTCTTTAAAGGCTGTGTTGGACAAAATGTTATGCAAAATCCATTAATTTGAATTGAATCACTAAGGTCTGTGTAACATATCCACATTGAATTCAACTTGGTTGAACTGACCAATAACTGTCTTGACTGTGCTGACCTTTGAGCTAGAGAGGAAATTGAAGGATGCTTATGTAGCTTTTTTTCTTCTTTTTTTTAGCAATGACGCTACATCCACTTAAATTTCACCCCTCTCTGTCAGAGTATGAAATGTCTCACAAAGGAGGAATGGTTTTCAGGAAGTTATTAGAAAGTTATTGTAACGTGAAAATAGGGACTGATTTCAGACACAGCCCTCGTTTTTCTACCAAAACTATTTTTTATTAAATGAAATTATATACAATACTGAAAATAAAATGCCAGTATTGGGAATCAAATGAGCCAGTACAGAAAAAACACAAAGAAGTTTGGAGAGTTATTGTGACTCACTAGTGCAAGTGTGTTAGCTGTTGGCCTCGCCAGCTACAGTAGCTAGCCTGTGTAGACTATGTCACTCGCCAATTTCGTGAAGATATGCAGACATATTTCACTTTGATGCTGTGACTAGGCATCTAGGCTATTCCATGTGGGTGTGGTGTAAAAGCAAACATGGTAGCCTTCTATGAAGTCAGAAATTCCCACAGAAGAACAAAAATGTTCATTATAGATGACAAAGACTTCAGGCATGTTAGCGTCTCATGTTGGTGTCTAAAAGTGCTGAGTCACACTACATAGACTTTATCTGACAAATGTCCGACCCTATCCAGTGATAAGTGGAATGACTCATGACAGCGTGACTTTAACACAGGTTTATTTTCCACAAATAAAGTGGAAATAGGTTTGGCCCTGAAGAGGAGTTTTATTTTGTTTGGAGCGGGCTGGAGTTCGGAGGGCCAGCGGTTAGGCTCAGGGGGCGGCAGCATCAGCAGCGCTCCTCACCTCTCCTGTGTTTATCATCTGTTTATCCAACTCGCACAACGGTTACACAAGCCATCCACTGCTCTCCACTGGGGATTCAAGACTTTAAAAAACATCTCGTGGTTCTGGAACAATTTGCTTTCTTTGTTTACGCTGGTAAATTAAGACTATTTAAAGGGGCTTGCTGGGTGTTATTTTAGGCCGATATCAGGCATTCTCTAATTTGATCTTTGCTTCCTCCCTTATCTCTTTTCACCCACTCCTCTCTCAGTCCAGCAAGTTGTTTACAATCTTCTCTCAGGCTTTGGTGGGTTTGTTTTTCGGACACAATGGGGAAAGTTGAGGGTCTCAATGCCTACAGGAAGAGTGTGTGTGGTTTTTTTTTTTCCGTATGTAAAAAAAAAATTGTAAAATCATTCAAATAAAAGTTTGAAAAAAAAAAAAAAAAAAAAAAAAGTGTGTGCATGTGTTGCTGTGTTTCTTCCAGGGGCAGAAGGGAGCAGCATTATGCCATTCAGTGTCACAGTAGCAAGATTGTCCCGGTCTCGGGCGACAAAAGTCTGGCAAACACTTGAAATTCCTTGACGCCTGCAGAACATCGAGTGTCAGGCAGCTGTACACCAACCGTTGCCATGGAGAACCTGACAGAAACTGGCCAAATAGAAGAGTTGTGGAGCTGAGTATAGGACAAGGAGAGTGTTTTGTTTGGTTTGTCTCATAGAATGTCAAGAGGGCGAGAGAGTCATCAAGACTGATATAACAATATAAATGGAAACTGTTGCTGATACGAAATGCACTTAAAGGCCTACTTCACCGGTTGGAATATGAAGGTGTATTGAACTCAGAGATCCTATTTAGTATAAATGTGCAAAAAAAAAATTAAATCGGATCATCTTAGCCTGAGAAAAGGCAGAAAGAGTGTTTTATGGTCTCACTGTCTAACCCTACAGTTTCCTTCTTGTGACATCACAGTAAAGGCCGAATTCCACCGGCTGCGTCTCCGGTCCTTCTCCGCTCCAGCACGGCAGAAACAAAAATACAATTAAGAGCAGTCAGTGGGTGAGTTTCCACCACGGCCGCTGCGCCGTCTCTCTGCTCCGCTGCTGCTCCAGCTCTCCGGTGAAATACGCACTGCTTCTATTTCTGCCCGATGCCGGAGCTCACCGCATCAATTTAGCACAGAACACATCGAGATAGACAGGAACAAACAACCGACAAAACAATAAAACCTCCGGTTAATTTTCAAAATAAGACACTCGGTGTTCACTGCAGGTGACATTCTCAAAACAGTGACACATACAAGCATGTCCACTGTTCTTTTACTAGTTCGGATGGGAACAATAACCTTCCGTGAGTTCGTTGTTGTGTACATACCGTATAGGAGAATCATATTATCAAGAGCGATCGCCCGTCACTTTTATTGCCGCGGGAACTCCTCGTTCTCGCGACCCCAGCAGTTCAGCGGAGCTGGCCGTGCTGGTTTGAAAACGGAGCCGGTGGGTATTGCCGGACGTGAGCGCACGGAAGAAAAAACGTTGGACACCGCACCCGCAGCCAGTGGAATTCCGGGGTAAGGGTTAGGATTAACAGGACAGCTGGGCCAAGGGAAGACTAAGGGAAGACTGAGGGAAGAAAAACCTCATTCATTATATTATAATAGTTATTTTATAATGATAGAACGCTGGTTCCATATGGGTGAAGTATTCCATTAACGTTGCCAAATAGGCTAGAATCTATTAACGAGTTTACAAACTACAGCACTTCATCATCCGTCCCTGCTTCTCTTTTCATTGTCATATTATATCATATAGGCAGGCTGAGGCGCACAGAAACAAGACGCATTCACTCAGCAGTTGCTTTTATCCAAAATTAACTTCATATTTTTCAACAATCTTAAATTCAAAGGGCTCATCATCTGGAAATGTATTTGGACTTTAAGAAAATGTATTTGGACTTTAAGAAAATCACCAACTAATATGCACTTTACTCTTGTACAGTAGATGTTTGGACTCTTTTGGGATAGTTGCTACAACATAGTGCTAATAGAAACAAAGTCTCTCTAAGTGATTTGTTCATTTCTTTTAAAGCAAAACCTATAAAAGTATGTGGACAACTGCAGAAATCATTAAAGTATTTGAGGTTTTACCCCAGTACAATCTAATATGTGTAAATAAAGATAGAGTCCAATTTAGAAGACTGACGTTTTTACATACTGGATCCATTGAGGTAGCTAAGGTGATTTGCAGATGTGATTTTATTTATGCAGATTTCCGCAATTTTATATCTCCCCTAGAGCAGAGACCTCGGAGCTCATGGACAAAACAGTCGACCTTGTGACGACTGGAATGTGGAAGCAAACATACAGCGTTTTTCTAAGGTTGCTAGATCTCAGTGGCTGCTGACTGTACAGTATAGGCTACAGTCTCTATGATAAAAAAAAATTGTTGCTGTTGGCATTACATTAATCACTGCTATATTGAGGTGAGGAAAAATAAACATTTCCCAACCTCAGCCAATGTCCAAAAAAACATGTGATGGATAGCACGTGTGAGAGAAGAATATATTTGTTTTTAGGGGGTTCTTTGTTTTAGTTTTTTGTGTATTTCTGGGAGCAGACCCTTTTTTTTAAATGCTACAAAACAGCTTTAAGTCCGAACTCTGCATTGGCGTCTACATGTAATGGTTCTGACCTAAGACCTCTGTAGAGCTCAAACCTCATTGTCTCTAAAACCATAACACTGATCCTAGACCATCAACAGTGATCCCCCCAAGACCATCTCTAACTGATGACAGCTACTGTTATCCATCAATAAAGGTTAGGTGTAAGAGGCCCGGTGTGGGGAGGAGACACTGAGCAGACAGATATTATCACGAGGAGACAGTCACATCAGTGAGGGTCTTATCTTGACACTCTTTCTACCTGTGGCCCTCTTCCCATTCCTGCTCTCTTGTCTCTGCTGCCGCTCCACCATATTCCTCCTCCCTGGCGTGTCCCTACATGGCTCCTCCGGGATTCCCAGAATATCTCAGATACACTATCGCACAGTGTGAGGAAGGGGGGATTAATAAACAAAGGAAAATAAAAGAAGAGAGTGTGCTCGGAGGAAGACATAACAAGGTAGCTTTGATTTCTGATGTTCACATTTCTTGTTTCATCTGCTTCCTGTATTTACATGCACACACTATAGCAGTGGTTATAAAACCCGTGGTCGGAATCCCTCTGCGAGGTCCCTAAGTGAAATCTGAGAGGTAACTTCAGGTGATTACAGCAAAAGGACTGGCAAAAAATGTGTTCCTTCCAATAAAGTGCTTCAAAAGTAACTATTTGATAAAGAAAGATCACTTTTTTCCAAAAACTGTCTGCGACTATACTGTATATCCACAATATCGCCATAAAACCATAAGGTGAGGAGACACAGACATTGGTTTATTTTAAGGGATCACAATCACAAAGAAATGTTTTGTATAGCAGTATTGATTTTTATAAAAGTACAGAAAAATACACAAAAATATAGCGATAAAACAATAAAAGACATACAAATAATATAAAAAATGTCCACAGTTAAAATTCCTTTAAAAAAACATGTATCTCATTTAAATGACCAAAGGCAAACATCCCTATTTTCCGCGTTTTGATATTGTAGTCCTTCACATTAAAATCTCCAAATTGGGAGATCCAACACGATCCAAGTTTTGCCATGTAGCTATTCTCTCAGCTTGTCCAAATAAATATTTTGACAGCGTTGTCATTTCCAAGTGAAGCACAAGCAAAAGTGTTGACTTAACAGAAGTTTAATATGTTTGGGACTCCAGTATTTATTTTTGAAACCATGGACTCTACTGCATCACTAGCAAAACTAACACAGGATTAGAGCGCAGAGGGACTGAAACTAATCAAGCTCGCTTTGGGAATCAAAGCTTGTAACCCAGAAGACAGTAAAAAGAAACTCAGTTCGAAAGTTCAATTACCTGATGACATCATTTGGAAAAGTTTCATTATGGTTATGATTCATTCACTATCAAAATATTCCAGCAGGATCTTCCCATTGTTCTCCAAGCCTCTTTCTCAATAACAGCATTATATAATATGTGTACTTTGTACATCTGTGTACAGTCAAACAAAGGTTCATAAATTCCATGCTGTAAAATGTAATCTCAACTGATACTCAAACATTGCATAATGTTACCTTTTTCATCTACAAAGGCGTCAGGGAAAAGAAATAGAAAGTTTAGAGATCGCGTACACAAAAGTGCACTGCAACTCAACTTCATATTTTAAGACGAGAAAGAGGGGGGCAGAAAAAAAACGCAACAAACACTTTAGGTTGACCCCTTGAAGATGATGCATGGCTTAAAAATGGTCCTTGAACCGGAGCCAGGTTAAAGCCTCCTAATTGTTTGAGGGGCATCTGGGAATTGGAAGACGCAGCCTGCATTGACAGAGTTCAGATCAGATCATGTCATCCCGGGCCTGGAAACGCCATCAATTGCTTGTCACAGGCCTTCTTACGGTGGCGCTGAGCATTCACCAAATAAAAAAAAGTTTCACAGCTAATGTAGCCGTTAGCACACTCAGTATCTCGTAATATACGATAAGTATCTCGTAATTACGAGATAAGGATCTCGTAATTACGAGCAGCCAGCCAACCATCGTTATTGATGAATGAGAGGGGCGATCCTTATCTCGTAATTACGAGATCTTTTCTCGTAATTACGAGATCCTGAGTGTGCTAACGGCTACATTAGCTGTGAAACTTTTTTTTATTTGGTGAATGCTCAGCGCCACCGTACCTTCTCCACCTGAGAGAACTAAATATTGTTATATATCGCTCAGTGTGCCTGTCCTTGACTCTCTCTCTCTTCCCACTCTCTTTTTGTTTATCTTTCTTCCGACTATCCCACTGTTAATGCAAAACCCACAGCTCCTTCAACCTGCACAGGTGATTATGGATAAACATCTGGATGTTCATGTATGTGACCGTAATCTCCGGCTTCTGGTCTGAGTGGAGCGATGGCAGAGATGCAGGAGAAGAGGATTCAGTCCATTCTCAGTCACATGAGAAATCTTTGCTGATGATAGCTAAATTTAGCGAAATAATTCAAAAGGGTTTTAACGTCAACCGCAGCTTTGCTCATGTTAATGTCCTTTAGCTGCACCTTTTCATCCTCTCCATGTGGAAACCAATCTTCTTTTAAAGATTGAGTATTATAATATTTGACTGTTGATATGCAGTGTTTTTTTGAGAATCTGAGTATCTAAAACACCAACAAATAAATAGGTTTTAATTAAATCTTAACCAAGCATAATCGGATTGCCTGTTTGTTTCCATGGAAGATATCCACCCAGACAGAAACTAGTGCAGGCTGCTTTCTGAACATGACAACTGTCAGCATTTGGAAAAGGTTCATTTTTTTGTATTGAATCTGTACAGCTGTCATGGAAACACATGATCACATACAGCAATCACCTCCAAACATTCCTCAGGTGTTACATCTTCTCGCCCGCCAAGGTTGGCCAACTTTTATCTTGATTTTGATAGATCTAATGAGTAAGAATCAAGTGTAATTTCTACATCGCAATCAGAAGACACTGGCTATTACACTTTTGTTTTTTCTGACTTTACTCAGCACACCCTGACTGTGCAGTATCAAAACATCAATTTGGCACAATTTTCTCACTCCCTCAAACCCTTGTTTGGTGCTATCACAGCTGGATCTGGCCCCAGTCTTTGGCCAATCATGATGTCTCTGCGTTAGACATGTCACCGTCTAGACACTAAATTATCCAAGGCTGTCTGCTTTCAATAACTCCTGTCATCAGTATTTGAGGACGGTCTAATAATAAACTCATGGCTAATGGATTCACACATTGTTTATTATTCTTACAGTACATCATAATACTTTTTAACAATTCTGCTAGGCACAACAGAGATAAAAGTGCATTTGGACATCTGCAACTGCAACCTTAACTAATTTAAATGACAAGAAACAGCCTTATTGTTGATTTTAAAAATGAAATATTATATAATTACATAACAGCCTTGGAAATAAAAAGCAATTACACGTTGACCACTGCAGAAGTGACATGTTTAAAAACATTTTAGAATGTCAAAATCACACATTTTATTTTTGAACCCATTATCCATTATCTTTATTATCTAAATTTTAAATAAAGGTCACCATTGATCTGCGATATGCAACTTCATTCATGCTACCTGTTTGACTGCAGACTCCAGATGCTTGTCAGGCTAGGCTTAATAAATCTTACTTTGCTTGACATGCAGTTAAGGTTTTACCAGGAATTAATTCATTCTTCAGACTAAAAGGAAAAGGAAGTAAAGAGACATCACAATATGGTTACGTTATCAGAACTTCAAGGCGTCCCCCACCGAATATTCTGGGCTCTACTCTTGGGGACTATCAGGGTCTGGGCGTCCTACACTGGAATGTGCTTCAAAAGGATCCTACATCTTCAACCCATCCTGGAATGTTGGCAATGAAATTAGTGTTTTAGCTAGGATGAATACAAATATTTTCAGTTACCAGTTAGAATTTAGGTTGTAATAGAGTAAACACAAGCACAGCAGTATTCATAGCCTTAAGTGGAGAGATGCTTCCGAAAGACACAGTGTCCTTTAGATGTGGTGTAAGAAGAACCCCTTATCTATCAAATGTAAGGTTGGTGTAAAAAGGGACGTTGCCCTTTTGGTTTCTGATGCTCAGGTGTTCCTGCCAGATTGAACCAAATTTACAAGAGAACATTTTGTATCTTAAGCAAAAGGGGGTCGGTCAAAAACCTGCAGAGACACTTTTGTGCTTCACCTCAGGGCACTACAGTTATCAAAACCAATGCACATTATACCGATACAAAGTAAGGTAAACTATGTTTATTTACACAACAATTACAGGAGCAGCTGTTGTAGGCCTAGATGAATTTCATGAGTCTCAGGCTCCCATCAACAATGCGACATGTAGGCCTATATAAAAAAACATAATAATAATAGGCTAACACAAGCGTTGAGATAATCGGAGACAAAAAATAATAATATCGGCCTATGTATTGTAAAGTTCTTAGCAGGTGTAGCCATAGGCCTACGCACTATTAACAGATGCAAGGCTGAGAGAAGATTAAGTGCTTTTGTTCTTTTGACTGTCTTCATCAGCACATAGGGTTTGCTCAGTCTTGATGAAAGTGTTCAAACTTTTCTGCCCACATCCATAATAGGATTCTTTCCATGATGGCAGCCTATGACCTAGCACAAGCACAGCTGATTGTCTTTGACAGGACATTTAAAAACGAGCCGTTCATTCACATTAAGACACAAGCCCTGCTGCATGAAAGAGAAGCTAAAGGATCAATAGGATCATCCTGGGGACGGTGCAGCATGGAAATATGAGTGAACTAAAAACAATATATAACAGTGCAGCCTACAGTAGGCCTACATCCAGCAAATTGAGTGTGTCTATGTGGTTCTAAAGCAGGCAAATGTTGCCCTCTGGTGGCTGTGCGAGGACATGTCTACACCACGTTAACTGGTAGATGGAGGCGACTCGTTAAACTGTAAGCAAGTTAAATAAGCAGACTTGTGATTAAAAAACAGGACACCAACAAAGCAAAATTAAATAACGAGTACAAATGAAGCTTTTGTTTAAAATGACGTCGTAGCTAGCTTTAGGCTATTAGCAAATTCGTTGTCTAGGCAACAAGTACACGAATCTTCAGAGATGGGCGAAAAAAAGGTGACGAACCACTCCGTTATCAATTCGTGGAGACAGAAAATCAACGAGAACAGACGCTGATAGGCTGTCAGCGGGCACACCTGTCGCCGATTGGCCAGTAGACGCTTACAAACTTGCGACTTGTGTTTGAGCACGAGCGAGTCTTTTCTGTTTTTTTTTATAAGCTATAAGAAATAAGAACCGAAGACAGAGTAAATATGGCAGGAGATAAATGCGACTTCGAGCAAACCTTTTCTTTCACTCAACTTCCCTCCAAGAAGCTCTCCTTCCTACAGGACAAAGACACTTTAGCTCTGTTTATGAAATGGTGACTAGAGAATTTAAGCTAATGGCAAAAGTTTAAATTTTGTTAAAGTTGTTGTCGATTGCCGTCTAGGCCTACTCTATGGATGTGTGTTGATTTCAGGTCCATGCTGGGGAGGATTTCAGCTCAGTCTTACAGCTTTGACCAGTGTTTTCAACCTTACAATAGTGACACGTTTGCACTGGTAAGGGCCACCATAATACTACAGTAACTAAAGCATTACCACAGACTCTTAAAGAGCAGACGTTGGGAAACTGAAAGTGATGCTTTAATCATTCTCTATCCCACCATTGTGATGGATGTATTTCACGTTTTCTCTTACACTTGGAAATCACACTTGGTTCATATTTTGTAAGAGACAATTTGGATTTTGATGCTAAAAGGAAGAAGCTCATCAATCTCATGAAAAAACAAAACAATGTCTGGTTGTCTGTTTTGATAATGCTCTTTCATGTGTTCAATCATGTTTGAATGATGTCAGGCTGTGTTTGCAGTGTTTCTTCAGAGATCCTGATGTGGTATCCAGTCTGTCGGGAAAGACTGAGGCCGGAGCCTGGGTGCCCCTCGGTATGTCATGTCTCCCATGAAAAAGCCTTTCATCACTATTCTTAGGAAAATTGATCTGCTGAACAATATTTGCAGTCCAATCACGGTGGTGTGTTTTTGTGTGTGTGTGTGTGTGTTGCAGACAAGCCGGTGGTTCGTGTTGATGTGGAGCCAGTGCCGTGCACCAAGGTCTCCATGGAGCTGTTTGACCCAATCTACAGCTGTGGGATCCTGAGGCCCTCTGGACATGTAGTTAAATGCTTTCATGACGTCTACCCCGACTATGATGAGCTCAGACAGGTCGCTCACTCTTTTCCAATTCAACTCTGTGTCTGTCCGTTTGTAGGCTATCCGTCTATCTGTTTGATTTTGACATGGGGTGACGTGCAACTCTTCTTCTGATCCTCCAGATGTTGCATGACGAGGACTCCGAGCACTACTATGTGGTTGGGAGAGAGGGGCGAGGAGAGTTTCTGTTTCGCCTCTTCAAGCACCTGTGTCTTGGAGGAGAGCTGTGTCAGTACGAAGACACCGTTGATCCTTACATCAGCACCACAAAGCACATGTACAAAGACCTGATCAGGTGGGCGGATTGGGATTGCTGGAATTCATACTGTCCAAAAGTTTCAACACTTAAAGATAGAGTCAGCGATTCTGTAGAACGCTGACTCCACTTTTAAACAGATATGGATCAGGTTCTATTGTTAGTTATTTCATGATCTAATAATGTTATTCTACTTTTTAGTGTCCAGAGGGATCCAGAGACTAAGAAGATCAGTGTTGTCTCAACAGTCCTTAAAGTCTGTGCCTACGTAAGTGACTGGTTGAGTGTCTGTTGTAGGCATACCAGTGTATGGGTGTTTAACAACATGTCTAACTGGATGTTTTCCTCCATTTTCAAACATTGTAATATATATCCTCTGAAGGATGAGTCAGGGCGAGCGGTCCCCGGAAGACGAGAAGAGGAGCAGACGTTTGCGTATTTGATTGTGGACCCCTACAAACGACACGTGACTTTGTTCCACCATTGTTACGGTGTGGGAAGCTTCACACTGTGACAGCAAAGAACTGTAAACATTGTCCTGTAGAACTTGTGGTCATGTGTATCAACACGCACATGATCTCATAGCATGTGCTGAAAATTAAATAATTATTTCATATTTTCTCCTTTACTGTTTGTGAGGAATTTGATTTAAATATGTCATAAAGAGCAAACCAGAACCAAGTGGCAGTGTACATTACAAATTCCCAGTTTACAGAGATGCAACGTTTTTTTTTGTCCTATTAATAAGTATGTCAATAAATGTTTTTTAAATAACCTAAAATGACTCTCTGCCTGCCTCTATGGACAATTTTGAGCAGTTTTTTGTTCTCCTATTGTCTAGTGATAATACTTTAAACAGTGTGCTCCAGTTTAATGTTAGTAAGATAAGATAAGAAAATGTATCTTGAAACCGTTGAGCATGAGACCATGAGTTTGGTCTATCTTTCATTTAATGTTTGAGTTTAGAAAAGTCAATTTTAGCCTTTGAATGCCTCCACATTCCTGATAAATGTAATACATATTTTGTATATTAACTATATAAATCATTTTACAAACAAAAATCCCATGTATTCCATACATATTTAATTTTGCCACCTGATTTCAACCCGTCAAAGATGTCTTTCACGCTGAAAATGTCAAACATGTTGAAAAATGTATAAAAGACAGAAAATACTTAAGTCCACATTCAGTCCAAAGAGCTTTATTGAAACAAATAAATTAAGAAATTAGTCAAGTGAGCTAATTCTATCCTAATCAATCAGATACACATTTCTGTATCTCTTTAAAAGATCAAATAAAGGTGTGCATTATATTAGAAAATAAGAAGCGCCATATTTCATCAACCAGTAGCTACATCAATTGTCATTGGAAGACTTCATAGGGTTAGCATTTTGTTTATTGCTTTCATCGTTTGTTTAATTTTTAACGACAGTTCCAAAACCTAAGAGAGCAGTTAAAGGGCAACGAGCTGGAATGTCAAAATGGCAGCAAGTCAGTGAATGCTGGATGGACAGGCGTCGTGAAGAGCAACAGAGTGAGAAAAGAGAACGTGCAGATTGAGTCATGCATAGCATTCAGTCAGTTAGACAATCAGTAACTGTTCCTCGTACTTGGTTTTCTAGACTAGCGCCCCCTAGTGGCCTCAGAGGTAGTTGTGTGGATGCGATATTTCTCCATGTGACATGCTTATGAAAAGGACACGTCTGTAGAGGTTTCCTGTGATGATACAAATGTCCATGCCACCAGTTCTAACTGGTGTTGAAATACGGTAAGGGTGTCGATGCGAGGAGGTTATTAATATGCTGAGGATACAGTAATATTTTTCTGAATATATCAAAGATGGCAGCAGTCATAAAAGACTGAACCCCTAAAACAACATGTGTGGAAGAGTTTTGATGGTGTTTTTTTTTTTAGATGGATGGATGAAGGTTTTTTGCAAGAGAGAGCATGGTTATCCTCATGGGATAACCCTAACACCCTTTTCTTCAAAGCAGCATCAATATTTAAGTTTGAGACAGAAAATCAGAATAAGAGAACAAGGACATAGAAGGCACAGGCCAATATGAGCTCAACGTGAGCTTAAGGAGTTGTGAGTGTGGACCTGATCAGCTGTGAGGCCTTACAGTTGTGTCGTCCACGATTCAGCTTGAAAGATATGCAACATTTATTCAAAGAACGTTTCTAACTGAATTAAATACATTAACTTAAATCCTACATTCACATGGACAACCACAATCATTTTGAAAAAAAAAACATAAACATTTGCCATTATATGTTACACAAAAATCGAGTGCATGAACATAATTACAGTAAAGAAATCAAAACACAAACAATAAAGTGTTATATTTATCAAGTGCCAAAATATTTAAGTAAAGGAATTGCTTTTTGTCAGTGTGTGTGTGTGTGTGTGTGTGTGTGTGTGTGTGTGTGTGTGTGTGTGTGTGTGTGTGTGTGTGTGTGTGTGTGTGTGTGTGTGTGTGTGTGTGTGTGTGTGTGTGTGCGTGCGTGTGTGTGTGTGCGTGCGTGTGTGCACTCTCCAGTTTTGTCCACAAGCACAGAGTATTCACTGTGCATCAAATATCTCCAATAAAAGAACCAGAAAAGACAGCAGAGAAGTAAAAGTGGACTCCCAATGAAGGTGGCAACTGGAGCCCTATCCTGCACACTGTCTGTTTTGTAATCAAGCTGGTAAGGCTGGTACCATTTCCTAAGACACGTGCATTCATGAGGATAATGGCCTGGAATTCATGCGTTTGACCCGGGCGCCTTAAAGGTTGTTCACTGTTTTCAAACTGCAACAAACTGGCCAAAAAGTCTTTTAGCACATACTGTAGCATCTGGTGAGTGTAAGAGGAGAACTACGGTCCTGTAATAGGCCTTTCACACCAAAATGAACCAAGAGTCAGTTCCAGGCTGGTGTTGGGGTCAGTTCAAAACTGGTTACAGCCTTATCCCAGTTATGAACCGGTTGGTTTCACATCGACCGGAGACAGCCATGGAGCCGGCAAGAGAGCAACGTCATGACGTCACTGTAAACGTGTGTGTACGTCACCCGACGCCGCTGCTCTTGTGGCTAACGCTAAAGCTACCGCTAGCTTTAAGCACAACAACAGCGGCGAATACGTCTTATTTTTACACTTGTTAGCTCTCGCTTTGCTTTCTTAAGCAAACAGGACCCATACAGCGTATTCTCGCCGGTCAATTTGATCGCTACGTTCGGTAATTATGTTATGTTTACGTCTCGTAGTAGCGGTGTTTTTAAATATGGCGGGCATGAGGTTTGAGTTGCTCTGGTTGGTCAGGATAATCCCTCCCCCAACCGTTCGCGCAAGCAGTTCTTATCAAACCCTGCTCAATCCTGGGGTATGAGTTCCCCCGGTTTTTACGGCCCGGAGCAGGCTCTCTGGCGGTGTGAAACCAAAACACTGGCTCTAACTCCGAACAAGCCCAGAACTAGCTCCGATTTTGCGGCGGTGTGAAAGGCCTATGAGAGAGGTTGTGTAGTAATACTGACTGCCTTAACTGAGGCTGGTTGTGACGGATAAGGAGCATCTAAACTCTGACTGAGGATCAGTGAGGTTTTGTCTACAGGACTGGTCCTAGGAGCATGCATGTCTTGGGGAGAGGAGGGGCTGCAAGTCAAAGAGGCCTAAAGGGACTGTTCAAAACACAAAGTTAAGTTACTGAAATACTCAGCTAAAAGCTAAGTTAGCCTTTTTGAAATATTGCAAAGAAGGGATTTTGGAACGACATCTTGGCTCTATGAAATTCTAAAGTAGTAGAAGGAAGAACATTCCTCACTTGGATGCCAATCAAATTGGAATAATACGTATATATATTTTTTTTTGCAAGTGGGCTTGTTGGAGACAGAACTTTTGAGAGAAGGAATAGAGATGGAAACAAACAACAATGTACAGTACACTCTCACACATTCTTCCAGCTCTGTTTTCTTGTGACAAGTTTGGTTCAATTAAAGCAGGTTTCAAACCTTTGAAACTGCCCTGTTTTGGGAGGGAATTCGGTGTACTGTGGTTTTTTGTGAGGCAAAAGTCAGCCCAGTCTGCCCGTACTTGTCCGAGGGGTCAGATTGTTTCTTTGTCCACAGCTCCTTCCGTTGGTTATTCGTTTCTCTGATGGTGTGAAGGCAAACATTTTCATAGCTGTAATGTCATCTTAACTAAGGTACTGACCAAATGACTGGCATGGCACTTGTCTGTGTCAACTCGAGTCAGCAAACTCTCAGTCTGTTGTTTTTTAAACAAAACAAGAAATGATGATTGTGGAGTGGGGGGGGAAGACAACATTTTCCCAAAGATGAAAAAAAATGCAAAGCTTTAACTCTGGTTATCTACAGTAGGAGCTTTAAAGTCAGCATAGATCTATAGCTTGAGGAGTGTGTGGGTGAAAGTGGTTCAGTAGTCAAGTCATATAGTTGTTCATGTGTCCTCTCTTCGTCTCCATCCTTGTCTTGTCTGTGTGTGAGAGGCGTGTGTAGTGGTGAGCGACTTTGGCTGAGGCTCCATGTCTTGTGGAGCCATCTAATGGCCTCTGTCTGTCTGTATCAGCTCTGGAAAAACACATTGATTCACTACAGGACGAAAACAAAAACAATACAAATAGGAGAAGGGAAGGGTGCAGGTTTGAGATGGATGGGTAGAAATGATCCCAGACAGATGTGTAATGAAGTGAAGAGAAGGACGTAAAGGTTTTGGGCTGCTCATGAAGTGAGGAGTCAGAGCGCAGGAAGACGTAAACTGTTAACAAGGGTTTGTGTGTCTTGTGGTTTTTTCGAACAGCCTGCTCAGTCAGACTGCTCGGCTCACTGTCATTCCAGGGTGCCGCTCTCGGACTGGGAGATGTTGAGCGTGTTGGCGGAGGTGAAGAGGTCTCTTTGGTCCGTGGGACTGTGGTAGTCGGATGTCAGGTCGGGGTCCAGCAGCGAGGACAGGGTGAAGTTGGACGAGCCTTTCTTTAGACACTGGGTGTAGAAGTTGAGCAAGAGGTCCAGCTTGTCCTCTATGGACTGCACCTGAACAAATACACACACACAAACACACAAACACACACGTACAGTACTCGAACGTTTCAAACTTCTTCCTTTCTAATGAATACAGTTGTCTGTCCTAGTTCTGAGCTAAAAATGTGTCTCTAGCAACATTGGATAACCTTGTCATTTGCTAGCGTTCAAAAACAGAATAAAAGCCTAGTATTTGTTCTCAGATCCCCCTGGGAGCATGCAGAAAATGAAATACTGATGAAACCCCACTGAGTGAGTTGAACAGGGTCCTCAACTCTTATTGCTAAATGACTTAATTTCCTGCGCTCAGTTTATTGCACTTCCTGTACTTTTTATGGCAGTTTTTTAAATCTACCAGAGTGAATGAAAGCAATTCATTGAGATTCTTCAACACATTTCCGTGTTTATGCAGGGAACAGATACTATCTGAATCAAGCTCCAACTCTCTTACCTGTTTCTCCACCTTGACTACACGTCCCATCATGCTTAGCTCGTCCAGAGGGTCCAGTTCTGGCGGCGTCTTCTCTCCCTTTTCAGAGCGTGCCTTCTTGTCGGTCTGTACAGCTCCTCGCCCAATTATCTGGTCCACCCTTCAACACGGAAACAGAAGATTACAATGAACGTGATGAAGACTTCCATTTAAAGGCCCTTGGGTTTTAGAAACAGTTTATCCTATTGTCAAAATGGAAAATAATCATTTTAGGAAATAGGTGTGTTCCCTTTCTAAAGGTTAGAAACGAATATCGAATCCACTCTCATGTCTTTGCGCTAAATATGAAGCTACACACCCAGGAGAAAAAGGAGAAACCTACCGCATCTGCAGGCTTTTGATACGGCCCAGCATATCCAGGTGTCCGGCTGAGTACTGCTCTATGACATCCTTCACATCGTATGGTCGCAGCGTCTCTTTAAACTTCCTCTTGGCCACGAGGAACTTAAAGATCCTACACAAACACACCACAGTCACTGTTATCACCTATAAAGAGCCTCACTCAGCATGGGCCACATATATGGAGGCACAGTAAACCTTTGGAAAAATGCAGGGACATCTATCAAACCATGCGGGAGACCCGGAGAATAACAAGATTAATTACAGTCAGAGTGACCTTATCATTCGCAAACAGCCCCATAAAGAGAGCAGAGTCGCCCCCTGACCAAACCATGTGGATGTAATGTGATGATGACAACATCTCCCAGAGACGTTTGCTTATCAGTACTTGCTGCTTCAGCAATTAGTACAAACCTGCAAATAGTAAGGGAGAACACACACACACAAACACCTCTAGCTGAGATTTCCCGTTCCCACCCTTTTGTAAGTATGGCAGCCATGTTGGTGCCAGTAGCGGACCACAGTTGCTCCCATTCCTAGTGCACACAGCTCATCATCGCCACCCACAGTGGGGGAATCACACTGAGGAATGTTGACCCAGCACTATGCTGCACCCAGCTAACACATAAAGTAACTGACAACATCCTCTTACAGAGTAGGCCTGGTCAGACGTCATGCTGGAGGCAGTGGAGGAAGTTCAAGAGATAATGGGGAGGGAGCGGAGGAAAGTTTAAGTATGTGTGTGTGTGTGTGTGTGTGTGTGTGTGTGTGTGTGTGTGTGTGTGTGTGTGTGTGTGTGTGTGTTTTCGCGCCTGGGTTTCTGTGCTGGGCGGGTCATTCAATTCCCCTCTTATCACTTATGCGATAGGCAGCTCAGAGATGCTGGCTCTGCATAAGGTACGGAAAAACCGAATGTAGCCAAAGTGGGAAAAAAAATGTATCTCACCCTGTGATGGATTGCACTACAAGTCAAGCCGGTGGAGATGGAGGAGAGAGTGGCAGGGAAAGGAAGGAGGGTTTTTTCCCCGCTATTTTTACGATGTAATCCTATCTTACACAACCAGACTTCTAAGTCCAATTTAATGCTGCCGCCCGCATTCACAGGAGGAATAAAAGAATTCCCCTCAAAGGTCTGGGAAGCGGAAGATCAAAAACAGTCAGCTGTTCTGGGAAAAAAATCTCACACGCGCACACATACATCTCTGTCTACACAACCATACACATGCAAAACAACAAAAAGAATGCATACACCTACACACTAATGGTCATTTGCACACTCGCACAACTACTAACATGTGTGCTAAGCATTTGCAATTGAGTTCTGAACTTAGAGAGAGGGGTCAGTTTCTGAAATAACCACTATGACCTTTGTTGAGGTCTGCAGTGCTTGCATTTACAGCATCCACTTACGCTGCACAGTTTTGTGTAGTGACCAGTGCAGCAACAAAGAAGAAAAGAGTAGAGGAGCGGGAAGGAAGGAGGAGGAGGAGGAGTTGTGACCAACAGCTGTTGGCGTAGCAGCCGTCAGCGCACGCAGCACTCTGTTTTCTTGATGACGCTTGTGTTTGGGGTATTTTTGCAAGCAGTCTTTTCTTATTTTGCAGGTAGATGCAGATTTTTTGTTGCCAGGGTGAGTCTCAGGTGTGGGTAGAAGAAAAGGTTGGAGAAATGGGATAAGGTGTGGGGGGGACTTTTGATTTAGATCCTCCAAGGGGTTTTCTTCAAAACGCTGACTCGCTTTCCATGTCAATGATTTGGCTTTAATAATACCCCCTCCCCCCCAGAAAACTTTTAGCTACATTGCATCAGTGACTGGCAGTGGTACAGTACAGCTAGCACAGCTCACTGAGAGATATTATATACCTTCCAAATGTTAGAAAGTTGAGACATAAGAACACAGAGATGTGTCCCAAAATGCTTGCATAGCTAGTCCATATATTTTTTTTGCAATTCAGCAAACGTGGATCCCCGATAGTCTCCAATGGCAAGTTTTTATCTGGGACTTAAAATGACTGTTATGCTGACACAGATTCCTGGGTGGGCAAACTAGGGTGAGCCACTGCAGGGACAAGTAGGATTCATCGCCAGGTAACTACCCATGGGGGAAAAAATCAAACGCAAAAGCTACGGTACTTATTTAGTTATTCTTGCTGCGTTAATATTATATGAGTTTTAAAATGTTGCAGCTGAAATGCTACAAAAACTTAGCCTGGTCCTCCTACCAGACCATCATACTTCATTTCATTTGTAAAGAGGTTCTGGAATCGCTCAATTGACAAACGTAAACTCACTTGAAGGCAGGTGTCTGTTGAAGTTTAAAACTATTGGATCTGCCCAGTGCCACTCTGGACCTGCCAACCAATCGCAAAATGTTTGGTCGTGACGTATGTCATGCGCCAGCTTCTGACTACAACTGAAACTCAACGTCATTGGTCTCTGCCACTCCCTCTGTTCGCTGATTGGACGGATCAGCGAATCTGGCGGAGAAAACCCACTAATATACCGCAGACCCAGAATGATACTGAAGGGAAATGACAATTGAGCATAAGAAGCTTATGTAGGCGGGCGGTGCCAGGCTAACAAAAACTCATTACTAGAGATGAAATGTTTATAATTGCATTTCCAATCTATCTATTTAGGAGCTTTATTGGAGACTGCAAACGTGCTGAAATTGTGTGCATGAGGAGAGAGCACAGAATGAGGAGAGAGCACAGAAAGATATAAGGCCTTGCTTTCCCATATTCCTATTCTTCTCCTCTTACTCCATATATAAAACAGAACTGTACGCATTTGTTTGAAGCAGCCAGGCACTGATAAACCACATGCGTGTCTTTAAATTGAAGTCTCAGCACTAAGGCCTCCTGCAAAACTCTGTGTTTCACAGACATCCATCATGAAGCTCTCTAAGGTGTTGCCTGTGTTTTGTGTCTTGTGTGTGTGTGTGTGTGTGTGTGTGTGTGTGTGTGTGTGTGTGTGTGTGTGTGTGTGTGTTTAACACCTGCTGTTGACACACCTGCACTATCTATAGGAACTCCCTCTCTTCTGTTGTCTGCAGCACAGAGTCGCTGAGGTCAGAGCTATTTGCTGAGTCAAGTGCAAAGAGAGCGAGGTGATTTGATACCCTATCAGTGGCATAACGAAATCAAACAATAACATGCTGCATCCCAAGACCGGAAAATATCTCTGTGCTGTATATGAACACAGCAGAAACCTTCAGCTTTAGTTTTGACACAGCGCCAGGTTCAGACAGCGGGGTTGTTTTAGTAACAGTACATTATCGCAATCATCTATAACCATGATGCATCACTCAAAATCCTAGTTAAGATTATGACACTATACCGACAGGTATCTACAATCAAGAAACAGCTAAGTGGAAGCAAACATTCTTTCAAGAGCATTATAATTAGGACTCAAAACGTAAAGTAAAACAAGCACATAAAGCTCATATAGGAGACTGATAAGAATGAACACCCACACGAAAGCAGTGATAAACATTCAACTTAAACCAAACCAAGAAATACAGAAAAAAGTAATTAAAAATGCAAGCTTAATGCAAGCTTAACAACTAGGCCACTAGGAAGCCCAACACACATTTCCCATTCAGTTCATTCAAGAGCTTCACAAAGTACACATGGAACTACGCAGCAGGCTACAACCAGGAGAAATGCTGTGAAAGGAACACGCCATCAGAAATAAAATAGAGTTGTACTCTCATCAATCAAACCTCTCTGGAGACCAGATGTGTGCTAGGAGTTGTAATTTTTTATGCCACCCTCAGTCAAAAATCTTACTACTGGTTTGTGTGTGTGTGTGTGTGTGTGTGTGTGTGTGTGTGTATGTGTGTATGTGTGTGTGTGTGTGTGTGTGTGTGTGTGTGTGTGTGCGCATGTTTGTTTGTTTGTTTTTCGCACAGATGTATCTTTCATTCAAGATATTGTGGGTAACCCCTGGGGATATCTTCTCTTTGACAAAACAATGGTTTGTGTTTTTTTATTTATTTTTCTACACATCATGATTAATTACCAATTATAATCATTGTATAGTTTTGCCAACAGAGCATTTCTTACACATTGTCCATGGATCTTGAGTGCAACTATGTGCAGCGTGTTAACTTTTCTTCACGGCTGTTAGCTGGGAAAGGCTGTGCGCATTCATTCAAAGTGTCACACCCGTAACATTAGCACATATTGTGTTAGGACATCCACCACTGACACATTACAGTAACGTTACATAAAAGCTTATAGTTGATTTAATTACAGGAAGAGATGCCAGAACCACAGCAATCAATATCAGTATTAGCAACCAACACTCTAAATGGAACAATATCATTTGTCTCAGTTCAGTCGTAAAGTACATCTGTAAAGTCTTACACATGACCGGCCTGAATGAGCGGTGCGTCGAGGTCACACGAGGGGAACTAACTCTGCCTGCAGGAGGGCTCAGTTACCTCCACTAAGTGAACATTTCTACTCAAGTCAGCTGAATCTGCACACCCCAGCACCTGAATCATGTCCGCCCATTGATGCAGGCTTTAAATATCATGAGAGGAGAACATATGGTTTGCATACACCAGCATATGTTGTTCACCTGACCAAAGTGACCTTATTCTATCAATGACCGCCAGCACAGCAGCCCCAGAACACACATTAAGGAGCGTATACGCTACACCTGGAAACACAAGCTTTTACTGGCCCAAAAAGTCAGAATGGTTGTAATAGACCTGATTACAGAATAAATCTGATTTATTTTATATATATGAACAAATAATAATTTCTCCATTGCTTTTTACTTATTGGGAGCATTACAGGATACATACTGTTAAAAGCAGGACTCACCTGACGGCCCGTATCAGCGTCTTCACTGCTGGGATAACCTCCTCCATGGCTACATCACAATATGGTTTGTCTTCAACACTCTCCTCGCCGACCCCTTCCACTGAGACAATACAGAGGGAGAGATGTTATGATTCAGAAATGATCCTCACGAGTGTGAATGTCAAGTGTTTGGATACATATGTGTGTCTATGTATGTGTGTGAAGCCCACCATCGGCGGGTGGACGTGGTTTGAGGCGAAGGGAGGTGCGGAAGCGTGTGCGGTCGTTAAAGCTCCAGCTCTTCTGGACCTTGCCGGGGCTGGTGGCATCGGGGATGTTCTCCTGGCTGGGAGAGCGGCGCACACTGGAGCCCGGGGGCAGTGGGGACGCCTTGTTACGCATGGTTTGGGAGGATCGGGAATTGTTCATCCTGATCCGATCCCGGAAGCCCATTTTACTGCTGGTAGTGAAGGTTACAGTAAATAGTCAAATGGGTGAAGGAAGGCAAAGCATTTATTTCCATTATCATGACAGACACTGGTGGGTTTTTTTTTTTCAAAATGATCATGTCCATGCCCTTTGACCTTAATAATGGAAAGCTATTCTGTGTTATCCTGGGAGTTTTAGGGAAGCAGCAGAAGAGCAGCCTGAGCTTGTTAGAAGAGAGTTTGTTAGTAATAGTAAATTCTCTAGACTGTTATGACAACCATCAACGCACACAGACAGAACAGGGACACAAACAGACATTTAAATTTTGTCTCAGCGAAGGACAGACTAGCTGACTGATCACGGAAGCAGATTGACCACAGGCACAACTCGATATTGCTAAAAAAAACTGATTCTGCCACAATATTTTGCTTTTTTAATGTGCTTATTATAGCACGAAAATCAAACTGAAACCTGATTCAAAACATGCAGTATAGCGCTGGGACGGTGGAAAAATGTTTCACCCACCATCAGAATGAAGACGCGCTTCCTTAATCCCTTCAACACAGTGAATGAGGATCAAGATACAGCATCAGCTTCAAAGAGCGGCCACACAAAACGGTGTCCCATTAAGTACTCTATACAACTCACCAAAACCCTGAGGTAGGCCGGTATGTGAGGTCATCTATTTACAGGAGGGAAGCTATTTGGCGGCCCTTCTCTCCAAACTGATTGACTCCTAACTCTGCCGTTGTAGCATGCTCTAGAGACCACTCCTTCTCTGTAGCCACTTACACACTGTCACGGATCCATAAAGCAATGCCAACATCATGCACCACAGAGCAATCCCAGCCCTGACGTTCACGTCCACATCTATACGATGATATACTCTTTGTTGTGCGTGTGTTATAGCCGGCCACTTAAATTAAAATTTAAATAGTCGAGGGATGTGAGTGGAAACAGCATTTCAGTACGAGCAAGCAGAAATGCTCCAGGTAGACCGGAAGAAAATGGGGGGGGGGGGGGGGGGGAATAGAGTGAAAAGGCCCGTTTGCATGCTGTTGGGGAGAGCGAGTAAATGATTTGGAAGCATTCAGGATCATAAAGTTCACTGAATATTCTCAAAACATTGAAGGAATATTGCATGCAAACAGACACAATTCAGCCTGTGAAAAACCTTTTAAAAATACAGCGCACACACACACACTGATTTTGTAGAAAGGTCACTTGACTAATCTGAAAGAGGAAAGCATGCTGAATCATTTAAACCTTCTTTCCAAGACAAAACTAGGAACGAGCCGAACCATTTGAATTGAAAGCATCAAGCGAGTCAAGAGAGGGGCAATTCTTTTGACGTCAGTTCCAAAATGGGAAAAGTTGTTGAGTGGATATTTTATCCCCACACATTTAATGTTAAGCTTAAAAGAACCATGTGTTTTTGTCCCATGTTCGTAAACCAAAATGGATTTATGTTGTGTTTTCGATTCATGGTTTCTCATGACTTTCAAGCCAAACTCAAGCAGAAAATCAGCTGTAGTTTCTCAAGCACATCAGAGAAACATCCTTTCAGG
Organism: Ammodytes marinus; assembly: GCF_949987685.1. NCBI lineage: Eukaryota > Metazoa > Chordata > Actinopteri > Uranoscopiformes > Ammodytidae > Ammodytes > Ammodytes marinus. The sequence continues at coordinate 14,221,521 of NC_137221.1, forward strand.
AAAGATGCGCTTGGCATTTCTTCCCAGTGAAGGACTCGCTCAAGCATTTGTGGATCGGAGTATAGTGCCTGTTCAAAATCGTCAATAGGCAACTGCAGGATATGGTTGGAAATAAGACAAATATCAAGGTATCTGCTTTTACAGGTATTTTAAATGCAGCTAATTATTTTAGTTTGTCCAGTCCACAACTTTTTGAGCGATTTAGGCAAAAAGAGCGGGGATTGTGCGTGTTAAAGGAGGAACGGGACTGTTGTTATTGATTGGGTTGACTTTTTATCGTGCCCCGTGCAACAGGCTTGTTGCCGTGGATACCTCTGCTTGCGGCCAGCGTGAATCCGGAAGAGACCCCGTTTTTTAGAAATCAGTTGACTGAGGAGACACACAAGGCAGAGAGGGACAGAGGGTGAGGAGAGGAGAGGAGAGGAGAGGAGAGGAGAGGAGAGGAGAGGAGAGGAGAGGAGAGGAGAGGAGAGGAGAGGAGAAGGAATAGACTAAAGGATGGGAGGGGGTGAAGGAGGTAGAGAGGTTCCTGGGACACTAACTCTGCACATGTTTACACCCAGTGTGTATCAAATGAGCAAAGGAAAAACCAGGAAAAAGTGGGTGAAGTGGAGGGGCGTGAGGTGTGACATCTCAATAGTCCAAAAATCCCTTTATTTTCCCAATCTTGCACTGTTAGACTTTTCCTTGCTATTTTACAGTAATAAGCTGGCAGCACGGTTGCCAGCTTAATACTGTAAAACATATTACAGTATTAAGCTGGCAACCGTGCTGCCAGCTTATTACTGTAGAAACATATTACAGTATTAACCTGGCAACCGTGCTGCCAGCTTATTACTGTAAAAACATATTACAGTAATAAGCTGGCAACCGTGCTGCCAGCTTATTACTGTAGAAACATATTACAGTAATAAGCTGGCAACCGTGCTGCCAGCTTATTACTGTAGAAACATATTACAGTAATAAGCTGGCAACCATGCTGCCAGTATCTTATTGTAAAAACATATTACAGTAATAAGCTGGCAACCGTGCTGCCAGTATCTTATTGTAAAAACATATTACAGTAATATGCTGGCAACTGTGCTGCCAGTATCTTATTGTAAAGCTCTAGTTATTTACTGTAAATAATTTACAGTAGTGTACATTCATTTTACAGTAACATTCTGTCAATTAACCTTTACAGTATTTTGCAGGCAACCGTGCTGCTAGTATCTTACCATATAACAAAGTCTTAACAGTGCCCTTACTGTTTAACAATAGGAAAAGGTTACTGAAATGATTGTTGTGCAAAACTGTAGTGCAGTGGCTTGTAGAAAACTGTAGAAGAAGAAAAAACATCTACAATGATATGCAGTAAATACATTTTCTTTTATTAATTAATTCACCAAGTCACAATACAAATACTCACACATCTTAAGAAGATTGGACAAGATAGATTTAAAATTACCACCAATACCAGGAAAATAGTTCAGGGTTCGGACAGCTTTTTAAGAGTAAAATGCAATAACTTTTCCAGCACTTTCAAGATAAAATGTCAACTTTTTCAAGGAAGCCAACGCTTTAAATATATACAGTATATACAGTGGCTTGCAAAAGTATTCATACCCCTTGGAATTTTTCACATTTTATCACATTAAAACCACACACGTACATTTATTTTACTGGGATTTCATGTGATAGACCAACACACAGTGGTGCATCATTGTGAAGTGGAATGCAAATAAAATATGGTTTTATTTATTTTTTAGAAATAAAAAACTGAAAAGCGTGGCGTACATAAGTATTCAGCCCCCCTGAGTCAATACGTTGTAGAACCACCTATCGCTGCAATAACAGCTGCAAGTCTATTGGGGTATGTCTCTGCCAGCTTTGCCCATCTAGAGACTGATATTTTTGCCCATTTTTTTGGCAAAATAGCTCAAGCTTCAGATTCAGCATCAGATTGGATGGAGAGCATCTGTCAACAGCAATTTTCAAGTCTTTCGAGATATTCTCAATTGTATTGAGGTCTGGACTTTGACTGGGCCATTCTAACACATGACTATGCTTTGATTTGAACCATTCCATAGTAGATCTGGCTGTATGTTTAGGGTATTTAACCTTCTGGAAGGTGAACCTCCACCCAGTCTCAAGTCTTTTGCAGACTCTAACAGGTTTTTCTGCCCTGTATTTGGCTCCATCCAGCTTCCCATCAACTCTGACCAGCTTCCCTGTCCCTGCTGAAGAAAATAATCCCCAACGTATGATGCTGCCCCCACCCTGTTTCACAGTGGGGATGGTGTGTATAGGGTGATGTGCAGTGTTAGTTTTCCACCACACATTGCACTTTGCGTTAAGGCCAAACATTTCCTTTTTAGTCTCATCTGACCAGAGCACCTTCCTCCAACACTTGCCACAAGCCATGCGGGGGACACAGCATATTCAGATGAGACCAAACTTGAAGTTTTTGGCCTGAATGCAAAATGCAATGTGTGGCGGAAACTAACACTGCACATCACCCTATACACACCATCCTCACCGTGATACATGGTGGTGGCAGCATCATGCTTTGGGGGTCCTGTTCTTCAGCATGGACAAGGAAGCTGGTTAGAGTTGATGGGAAGATGGATGGAGCCAAATACAGGACAGAAAACCTGTTAGAGTCTGCAAAAGACTTGAGACTGGGGTGGAGGTTCACCTTCCAGTGGGACAGCAAGCCTAAAAATACAGCCAGATCTACTATGGAATGGTTTAAATCAAAGCATATGTGTTAGAATGGTCCAGTCAAAGTCCAGACCTCAATACAATTGAGAATCTCTGGAAAGACTTGAAAATTGCTGTTCACAGACGCTCTCCATCCAATCTGATGCTAAATCTGAAGCTCAAGCTATTTTTTAAAGAAGAATGGGCAAACATGTCAGTCTGTAGAAGGGCAAAGCTGGTAAAGACATACCCAAATAGATTTGCAGCTGTATTTGCAGCAATAGGTGGTTCTACAAAGCATTGACTCAGGGGGCTGAATACTTTTGCACGCCACGTTTTTCAGTTTTTTATTTATAATTTTTTTTTAAAACCACGTTTCATTTTCATTCCACTTCACAATTATGCGCCACTTTGTGTTGGTGTATCATATAAAATCCCAATAAAATAAATGTACGTGTGAGTATTCATACCCCTTGAAATGTTCGACATTTAGTCACGTTACAACATTGCCTTATCTGTAAAATGGGAGGGTGTTCATAATATAATGTATATGGACAATCACCAAATTGGAGAGTATGGCCCTAAGGAGACCTTTATCAGTTTAGTTCATATGCCCAAAATGACCATTTATCAGGTTAATAACAACATGACTATACTTTTCAGGTCTCCCTTGCAAAAGAGTATTCGGTCTCAATGGGATATACCTGTATAAATAAAGGTTAAAAAAAAAAAAAAAAAAGAAAAAAAAAAAACTTAAGCAATATCACATGAGAGGGACAAATGTTGTCACTATATCAGCGCTGCAGTGCTTCTGTCGAAAATGTCATAGCGATAATCAATAGGTCTAGATGTAGGAAATGGTTACTAATTAGAAACATATTTCACTCACACACACACACACACATGTAAGAAAAATTAAAGAATAACAAAGGGCAAATACAGCCTTTGCACTCCTTTTTTTCCCGGGCTGAATTTTAAAAATATGTATAAATGTATGCCTAGATATTATATATTTAAATACATTCTTGAGCTTGTGTATGACCAGACACTTTCAATATTGCTAGGTTGCCAGATTACAGTTTGTGTATCTTGGTGTGTTGCCAAAAAGTGATCCTCCCAAAAAGGTCTTACAGTCAAATAAAAAAGGTATTTAAGCCAATATACGTCCATGATTTCAGAACGTAAACGGGACTAATGGCGCTTTTCCACCGCATGGTATCAGCTCAACTCGACTCGACTCAACTCGCATTTTTGGCGTTTCCACCGCAATTTCATGGTACCTGGTACCTGCTAGCGGCTGCTTTTTTAGTATCACCTCGCTCTAGGGACCAAGCGAGCTGAGTCGAGCTAAAAGGTGACGTCGGCAGACGGCCGGCCGCTGATTGGCCAGAGACTACCGTCTGTCGGCTTCATTCTGTTGATTATTCCCCATGATTCTCAACAACTCTTAGGGACTTTTATGTGTATTTTGTCTCGCCGCGTGCAGCCTTCTTTGGCTCTCTTTCATTTGATTTGCATCACAGACCCAATTTTTTTCTCTCCATATATTCGCTAAGCTCACAGTTGTGTTGGCTGTTTTGGGGAAGTTACTTTGAACATACGAGAGGAGACATCGCAGCTAGGCTAATAAATAGCCTATAGCAGCCAGCTGGGACAGACATGATAGCGAGCGATTACATTACAAGCCTCGGACTGCACTGATTACCTCAATAAAATATTCAGGCTGAGACACGGCTTGCATTTGAAAACACGTATCCTGAAACAAGCACTTAACAGTCAACTTTATCATGCCCGTGTTTACGTGCATAGGGATGTACGTGACGCATCCCTACAGCTGACTGTGTGGCAGTCACACATCAGGACACAAACCCTCCCTTTTAATGGCCCGTAGCAATATTCTTCTACTTCTTTTAGCAAACAGATACAAGGGGAGTATTTTCTTAAACATTTTTCATCCGTGTTTTTGGCGGTTGGTTCAGTTAATAGTGCAACAACTGCTCGTAATTTCTGCTTTGCTACTTGACTCCGGAGTTGGCTTTCAGCCCCTTACGACGACCCCGCCCACGTTCAGGAGGTACTATTTTCGGTGGAAAACGACCCGTGCTGCTACCAAACCAAGTTAAACTGAGTCGAGTTGAGTCGAGTCGAGCTACATTTGCGGTGGAAAAGCGCCATTAGAGGGCTCTGGTCCAATAAAGCATCAGTACAAATGTGCCGACATAGCGTTAACATGCTGGGACCGTGGACTGAAATAACTTTTTGGCAGCACACCGCAACGACTCTGACAGCTTCACAAAATTAAAATTTTGGATCTTGGTTCTGTAACTAATGTTACCAGTGATTAATGGATTAGGTTATACATTTTTTTAATGGAGCTGCATCGAGCTAACCCAGCTGAGTGTAACATCACGTTACAATGAAGTAACCCCCGAGCTTACGTTATCTATAGTCTATAGTCTATAGTCTATAGTAAGATTTGTATGCGCTTCATTTAGCGTAGAATATCTCAACTGTTATAGACTAATATGACCCCAGTGAACAACATGGGATGTGTGACAAAATCTCTACCGGGGCGAAAGTCCTGAAAATGACCACAACAGGTTACACTAGTATCACACTACGTGGTGAATGGGACTTTTTTTTTCCTTTTTAGATATCCTCATACTTTTTTACCAGATTCATCTTCATATTAAGATAGCTGGTCAGCTAATTGCTAACGGTGTTGAGCGTCAATTTAGCATGCTATTTCTTTGTATCTACAAGTCAATAACAAACACAAACTCGGGATTTGGTGTAATTTACAAAGGAGAACATGAATGAACAGTCAGAGTGACATTGTCCGATAAGTTTAAACGGAAAAAAAAATCTCAACTGATTAACCTTGGCATGACTTCTGAATTTTTTTTAAATTTACAGAATAAAAAATAAAAACAATAGTTAAATTACAACACTGCAGAGAAAATCCAAGCACAAGCATCTGTACGAACCCTGATAGTTGCATTTGGTGGGGTTCAATAAGAAGAATGGAAGTAGCTGATGGAAGAAGGATTTGTCCAGCGTGGGGTGTCTTTCTGATGCACATGGAGGGGAGAGTAAAATTAAGAGAATGTCAGTAAACAAAATCAAATAAACTAAAAAGGCGTACATTCACATTTTCAATTTACATCCATTCAGTGTGTGTGTGTGTACTTACCTACTTTGAGGTCTTCCATTGAAACTTAGTCAATTGGTGAGGAAAGTCGTCATCCAAGGGTTTTGGGAATACAGCTTTTTGTTAACCAGGCGGCCGTCTTTCTGATGGTTCCGACTTTGGCGGCGCACTTAGTTCCCTCTACTGGGTTTATCCTGAGAAATCATTTTTAACACACAAAAGCAATAAATTAGTTATCTAAATATTTTCTTGACCCACTTCATGGTTTTGCTTTTTTCTGAACTGATACAGTACATGACATGCATCATGGTACTCCACAAAGGAAAAATGCAAGCAAACAAGTTCACAAAGAATGTATTCATACTAGGGATGTGAACAATGTGTCGATTCTCGGCTCGATTTTCGACACGTGCTTAAGACGACTCGAAAAATAGAAATCGATAAATCGGGTGTTTTACTTTATTAGATGTTTTGGGGACATGGGAGACGTCCGTCATGCGAGTTCATGTGTGGTCGCGAGCGCGCTGCAGGTCCGGTGTGTGTCAACAGTGCAGTGCAACATATGCAGCATAAAGTTAAATTAACATCACGGTCGTAGACGAATATTAAAAGGTTATGCTTTATATGTTGCACTTTCTGTTTTCAGCCGAGTAAGTTACATTCACTTCCGACGCATGGACAGCGTTTTTAAAATTAAAGCCTCTCTTTATTATCAAAAAGCTTTGATGCAGATGAAGTCTGAACACACACAGCGGGCGGCAGCAGTGTTTTTAAAGGAAAGCACAGTTTATCAGCACCACAACTACGTGATGCTGCCGCAAAAAAAAGGAACACTGCCTTTTTTTATTTAAATGGCACAGTAAATCGATCGATTTGTCGATTCATGCCTCCGACACGTCGACACGCAAACAATGACTCGTTTAACATCCCTAATTCATACATTTGAGCCACTTAGACAAAATAGTATGGCAGGAGTTTCTGTATTAATAAAAAGGTTTCGGTGCTCACCTCTGTATCAATTATGTTGTGCAGGCCGACCCCCTTGCTGTAGAGATAGAAGCAATCGACATAGGAAGCCAAGGCAGCAGCAAAGTTGTGTTGCTGACTGATTTGATATGCCACCTTTCCCTTGATGCTGACCATCCACTGGTCAGCGGACAGGAGCTTTTCACCTGAAATAAACAAACAAACACAAATTATAATAAATGTATTCAACAAAAATGTAAATGCAACCCTTTGTATTTGTCTTTGCTCCCATTAAGAGTTAAGATAAAACACAAATTAATAAAAACTTTCTGTTAACACAAAAGGCTTATTTCTCTCGAGACGGAGCGCTCTCTCTGGTGTACATACCTGTGGTCAGCATGCTACATGGATTTGCTATCTTTGCATAAGATCATTTTAGGGTGGCATATTTTCAATATAATTTGGTAACAGAATGAGAGAAATAATCCCTTTGAATGTATAGAAAAGGCCTGAGATGTTGTACTTAAACTCATAAAAAATTGAAGTAAAAACCAAAGTGTACCCTTTACTTGTAAACCAAGGTAGAACGCCAGTCCAGCTCTACTATGTACAGGAATACAAAATCTTAAGGAAGATGCCATATTTTGGAAAATATCGCCTATTTGACATCCTTTCAATAGTGGGACGAGAAGAGAGATGCCCTTATATTTCTGTTCAGCAGAAATCTAGGAACACACATCCAGAAAGCTTAGCACAATAAAAGGTAGTCTCTAGTATACACAGCCTACCTCCGTCAAAAGCCATCATTTTAACATTCCTAGAACCCCAAAACACACTCATGTACATGATGACTGGCACATTTACCCCACTATGAAATAATAATCTCAAAAATGATCTAATAATTTAAAATTATTTTCCTAATGTAGGGTATGTGGAAGTCACAATATGTAAATGGGGCGTTTTGGAGTACTATTCAGCTAAGTACAATGCTTGGCTGACTAGCAGGGGGCACATTTCTAAAGGTCCCTATTCCCCAGAGAAGGGCACATATATTCTTGTTTTTTGAGGAAAAATGGAAAATAGGTACATTACATTTTAATTTAAAAACTTGCTTAACCTTAATAAAAACACACAGTGTGACTTTGCTACGTTGCATAGCTTTGCACGATGCCATACGATACTGGTTACCTAACTAACAAACCTAACACAACAACTATTTTTATCTTACCAAGTATAATGAGTCTCTTCTTGACATTAACAGTGGTTTGGTTGGCATTGTCTGCAAAAAAAGGAAGAAAAAAAGAATGTGAAATCAAATGAATGGCTTCATCAATAAGTTCAACATAGTGTGTCACATAAATCACCCAAACAAGCTTAACAAATGTAGTGTGAAATAAGAGTGTACAAGTTAGCTTTTTCCCTCCCAAATTTAAAGTTAGCTAGGCTATATAGAAAGAGAGCAACCCTGCTATGCTACTTCTCATTCAAATTCCCCAGTGAAATAATAGTTTAAAAAGCCTACTAACTATGTTTGCACCCAACTCCAACACTGCATGCGGTTAACATGTGAGTTAAAATGGTTAACACAATGTATCATCGACAAACCATTTTAAACAGCAGTACAATGTTAACCTGGCTAACACCAACTGTTACCTTGCTAATGCTAGCGCAACATATGACTTTAGCAATGGAAAACAATCACTGAAATCCCTATTTGCGCATTGCGCCGAGCGTTAATTAACAGAGCGTTAATTATACGAATAATCTCGTCAGCCGATAAAATATTCAAAACTTACTGTGGGTTTTGTTGTATGCTTCCAGCCATCTCACTGGAGACATTTGAGAGGCTTTTGAGGATCAAGTTCTTCGTCTCCTTCTCCATCTAGTTATTTTGCGCAACGGTTATGCTGCGTTCAGGGACACAGGGAATGTGAGACTTTCTTTCCATTACAGAGACATCAAGTGTTTGTAATGGTTTGTAATGAATGTCCGCCAGTAGGCTACAATGTCAGTGCCAAAGAGCCTATTTTACCACTGATAACTTAATTTTCATTTTAAATCAGCACTTATCCAAATTGATCTCAATGTGGGTTATGTAGGCTACAAAAGGAAGCCCAAAAGGCTGTTTTAAAGCCAAACACCTTCTTGTTCTTCTTTTTTTTAAATTCTTAACATCACCACGCTGGTTTGAATGTGTGTTACAAAAGAACACTACAGCTAATATAATAATAGATAATGTTTTTGCTTTACTGGGAAGTAATACAATTCCAATTGACCGTTTTTTATGAATGCAGCATCTGTAGAAGAAAGTTCTAGAACATGCATACATTGGTTGCTTACTGTAAATAGTGTTGTAAATTACTGTACTGTATGTGTGTACCCATAATGCATTACAGGAAAACAGTATCCTACCACATTTTTTAATTATACAGTAAATAACTGTAGTTTATTAGAAATTTCCCATGGTGCATTGCAGGAAAACAGTATCCTACCACATTTTTAAATTATACAGTAAATAACTGTAGTTTATTATACATTTCCCATGGTGCATTGCATGTTACAGTTTCATACTGTAAAATGTTTTAAAAGTATTTTACTGGGCATTTTCTGGTAATTAACTGTAGCGTTTACAGCAAGGGCTAACAGTGTGGCACCTTACCTACAATTTGAAAATATACTTCTGAGAGGCAGTTTTGGACTATGGAAACACATACACACACAGTGAGAAGTCAGGAGGTGGATCATGCAAAGGAAGGAGGCGATGATTCACCTGAGTATATTCATCAAGACAGCCCATTAAAACATCATGGTGCGACAGCAGACTCCTCAAATCGAAGACATTTTCTACCCGCAACACTTCTCTCATCTGATGCATGCATACAGTAAGTCCATTAGTCCCTTTATTATTATTACCCTGGCTTTTGTCTGATGTTTATGCTAAATAAATTATAAATCTAATGCGACAAATGTGCTCTCACTACAAAAAACCCTTTCATCATCAAACGCAACTCTTGACTTGAAGAACAAACCTGCATGGAACTTCTGCCTTCCTGAGAACAGATGAAGGATGGAGGATGGATGGCGTGAAAAAGATACAATGGAAAGAAAAGGGAAAGAAAGAGGAAGACAGGAAGACGCAACCAGTGAGTGAACGGGCAGGAGGCAGTGGAGATGACAGAAGCATGAGCTGAGAAGACAAAGATGCAGAGAAGCAGGGGGGGAGGGGGTCTCACACAGTGGTCTCAGGTCAGCATTAGTGAAACACATGGTTAGATACTAAACACATCCATGCAGAAAGCTCCTTTAGCCTAGAGTTTCTTTGTACATCCTGTTGAATGCGTTGCTCTATGAGTTCCTGTTGTTACTGCTTTGATGGTGTTCTGAGTGTATGTGTGTCAGTATATGAGTGTAGGTAGACTTTCAGCCACCTGTCAGGATGTACTGTGAGGCTGCGAGAGGTGGCGGGGTGCGTACCTGTCCCCCGACAAGTAGGGGGCGCTGTAGGGCCGCAGCCCAGACAGCAGCGTGTGGTAGGAGTTGGGGGGAGCCTTCTTGGTGTTACGCTGTCGCTGGAGGTGACTGAACAGTAGCGTCAGTTCTCTGACACCCCCACGTGCACAAATAAACATAAAACAAAACAAACAAAAAAAACAATGACAAATGAAGAAAAAACAATAAAACATGAAGAACTCACAAAAAGGCCAAATCAATGGTCCAAACACTCAAAAGAAGAGGGATACTTGAGAGACAATGTCACGTGAACATATATTAGAAAGTCAAAGTTTGACTTTTTATCATGTTTGTTACTCATACTGTAGTTTCTATTTGTGTTTCTCATGTTCCCCTCCTTTTAAGCAAACAAAAATTAGTCAAATTAATACATGAATGCAAAATATAAGAAACCACTGCGTAGACTAAGAGTATGAAGATGTAATTGAATAGTGGTGGCCAAATTACATTTAAAGTAATATTTTAAAAAATTAGAGGAAACACGAAAATCTGTTACTTAATGCATGGGTCAGCGATTCTGGAGAAAGCTTGTTGTCAAATAATTTTTTGTCAAAATCAGTGAATATCTACTCACAATCCGCTACCGGTCCGCACTGTGTTTGCACTGAAAATAAATCCAGTGTTAAAACACAGCCTAGGCTCTGTAAACACGCATGTTGCTAGCTATGGTGGGGCCCCTTGTTAACATACTCTTTGTTTACATACCAGTTAACAAAGCCTAGGCTGTGTATCTACACCAGATTTTTTTTAGCACAAAAAATTATTTTGTCAACAAACAATCTCCAGAATGGCTGACTCCACCTTTAAACCACCTCTGAACAGACATAAAAAAAGATGTTGTGATGGACAAGAGGTAGTATGTATGATGTGCTTTATTTGTTTCATAATAGAATGAATGTATGAGCAGGGACTACTGTAGTATTGTCGTAATTCAATGTTTCGAGATGCAGTGCTGATTTCTCTGTCTACCTTTGTCACAACACTTCAAACAAAGACAAACACAGCTGTCTGATGTTCAAATCCACTCAATGGGAGCTGTTGTAATGGGAGCTCCTACCTGAACGAAGGCAACATGCTGTCATAGAAGTACCATGTAGCTGTAAGATAGGAGTGTTTGGCATCTGTTGAGTAAAGGCGCCATGCAGCCTGAAGAAATGTAAACAAACACGGAGACACAAGTTAATCTAACACCGTTACTGACTCTCCTACTCCTACTTTGAATTCATTGAACAACCTTTTTCTATAACGACTCTCACTGTGGCCTTCACCTGTATCAGGTTGGCTGCAGGCATCCTCCTCTTCTCAAAGTGCTTCTGACGGTGCTGCTCTTGGACCTTCAAGGCAAAGCCTGACCCCAGAATACCCTAAAGGGGTCAGAGAGGTCAAATCAATCTCTGACCGCGGCTGAGAAAAAGCCATTGACCTCGTTGTAAGCAAATATTTCTGTTTATATATAGAGAGTGCATAGGAGACTTACAGCAGGCAGGGCGAAGAAAGAGACTCCTAGAAGAGCAAAGCCGGCAGCAAGTAGCCGCCCCTGCCAGGTACGAGGAGTCTTATCACCGTAGCCAATAGTGGTTAGAGTGATCTTGGTGGGTGAAAAATTATACATTTAAAAAAATAAATATGATATAAAAATGCAAACTCTGTCAGGCTGAAACACTGCACTGACACACTGTATGTGTTTCTGCACTCCCTTGTAGGAAACAATAAAATAAGAAAACCAACAACATTATGTTGGCCATGTGTATTGACAACAAGACTAAACATGTCATGTACTATACCTGTGATCTATAATTGTATTGTTCAATATAGTATTTTCACATGTCTTGTTAATTTAATAAGACAATTTCTATCGTAAAAAATAAAAAGTAAAATCGGATTCCTTCAGGCACAGACATAGATCCTGTGTACTGTAATGTAGTACTCACAGTCCCCCACCAGAGGGAGTCGGCATAGGTGTTGAAGTCTGAGTTGATGTCTTTCTCTGCCAGGTAGACTAGGAAGGAGGCAAAGATCAGGACCAGGAAACCTATGTACCAGGCCGTAATCAACTCCTGTGAGAGAGACAGAGGGGCAGGTATCAATCACACCTGTCAGCAACAGAAGCATTTGTATACCATCATAATCCCTGCTGTCATTACCCGATAAATTCCAACCATCATCACATTTGGCTTCCACTTTATCTTGGCTGCTCACTTCTGCTAAGACAGCTGATGCATCAATTCATCACATCCATCTAACTGTGTTCTATGGCCGACCCTATGGGTGTCAAGTGTTTTGGTCAGCACAAAAACTAACAAATAATTGCCAAAAATAAGCAGCTAAAGGGGAGTTCAGTGTTTGAGGGGCCAGTGAATGTAATCAAGTAACAGCTGGTCATCAGTGGACTCAACACTGAATCCTAATAAGTTATGTATCCCATTAGTGAGCATCATGTCCATCACTGGAAGCCTTTTAACAATTCTCTCTCCAGCCTCCTCAACCTCCTTCCTGCTCTTATAATAATCCATAATGCTGTATGCGGCTATCATGAATTACTATGCTTTTAATTTATGTGTCCCACAACTTTCAGAGGCCTATAGATATGAATCATTTCAAATATAAACCTGAGAAAGTGTGTTGTAGTAGTAGTAGTAGAGCCTTTCTAAATTAAAAGAGGTCTATAATAAGCTGTCTCTTGTTCCGACCTTGCTGTGAGCGTAAACCACTGAGCCCAGTAGTTTCCATGTGCCTCCACGTCGGTCCATTCGAACCATACGCAAGATCTGCAGGAAGCGCATGCTGCGCAGGGCTGACGTGGCGAAGATGTTCCCCTGCGTGCCTGCTGCTATCACCGCCAGCGATGCCACAAATACTATGAAATCTACGGAGGACACACGAGATAGTGGTCATTTTAAAGGTGATGGGAGATCACACTCTTCTCATGAACATACGCTGGACTTTGAAGGTGATTTGTCTACTGATCACACTAACCTATGACACAGAAAGGCTTCCTGGCAAACCTCAGCCGGCCCTGCCATCCACGGTATCTGCAGCAACAGCCGGCCGCCCACACCCTGACGAAGTACTCCAACCCGAACACCACGATCATCACAAACTCCTAGAAAAGCACACACAGGTCAGTGACATGCACCAGTCAAGTGGGCATAGCGTTCAGATAACCCCCACAGATATGTGCTGGGAAATTCATTTCAAGTAATTCCAGTTAATTTCATTAAGTGAATACAAAGCTTTACATAGTATAATTAAATGTATTAATAGTGCATCAGTTGTTGTTCAGCATGTGTATCAATTTGCCAAGTGGAGAAGTGGCCCCTTAATATGTGTTGTGTAAATTGGTGTTACTTAATATCTTAATCTATTTACAACGTTACAAGTAATTTCAAGACTTCATCTAAAAACTTGATTCTTTTGTTCTTGTTCTTTGTCAGCTTGGCGTCTGTGTTCATCCAGTCAGTATTGAAGAAAACATGTTAATTCAGCAGGATAAAAAGGTTAGAAAGCACTCAGGATGTCAAGTGTGATGAACATCTAAGCTGGGAAGTCAATTTTTCAATCTTTGCAATAGCACATGAACTTCTCCACACTGTCCACACTTTTCATTTCTCAATCCGTGGGAAACACACTAATGTGTATATTATTTACAAGAGATTCATTAAAAAAGATTAAAAATAATGAAATGATAGCAGAACGGTCACATTAATACGCCCCCTCTCTTTGTCTTCCTTGCATTCGGAGCAGTTTAAGGCGCACTGAACCAATCTGAGCAAACGTGTAAGTAAAACCCACTAATGGCTGATTGCCTAATAATGGCTGTGTGATTGATCGTAAGAGTGAACAGAGGGAATGGACCAGAGTCGGACCATTAAATAACACGTGAGATGAGCAAGGTGGGAAGAGGGGGGAGGGGATGGAGAGAGCAGGTCAGGCACTGAAGGAGAGAGCGAGTGTCCATTACTTCCACTAAAGCAGCTGGAGCACAGAGGAAGAGGAGAGATTATGGGGTAGCTATTAGGATTAGTGGATCACGCCTGTGATTTCCTGCGGAGTCAACAACACCTGAATCCTCCCACCTGCTTACATGGCTGTCTGTGCATCCACCGCCCAACAATGAGGGTACACTGCAGTAAGTGAGATGGCGTGTGCGGAAGGACGGCGTATGGAAACGGATGCTAAAGAAATAGAGTGTTTGTGTGTTTGTGTGTGTGTGTGTGTGTGTGTGTGTGTGTGTGTGTGTGTGTGTGTGTGTGTGTGTGTGTGTGTGTGTGTGTGTGTGTGTTGGGGGGTCTTACCAGGATGAAGAGGCCTTGGTTTGCGAATTTCTGGTGTTCGGGGATGGTGGAGAACACAGACAACACCAAGCAGCTGAACACCAGCACAAAACTGAAACACATGATCGCACACAGGTCAGTACACACATTTTAAAATAAAATCGGTACAATAACAATAACTGGGTAAAACTTGGGTTTCATTATCCCCTCAGAAAAAAAAAATGCTTTGTACACTCTCCGAGTGATTAACCAACAGAGAAAACTAAATTGAAAAGGGAAAGATCTGTTGATCAGTAACACAACACAAGCACTGCATGACAATCATGCACACAGTATTTGGTCAGTGGCACAATAATTAGGACGATGTTAACAGGTTTAGTTGTTTTATGTTAATGAATGAACAGTTTATAAGAAACAACAACACTAATATACACTAGTTCATATGTATTTTCAACACACTTAACCTGAACCCGTTTCATGCCAACTACGTCTGATTAATGTGAAACATACTGTATATTCAAATGATCTTGTGTCAAAAAACAGCAGCATGTCTCTTAAAGTGAATAGCAGAAAAGTGCACTGTGCTGTAAGATGACTGGTATTATAGGAATTATTTCAACGGAAGACGAGGACCCTGCAACTTTTTACTGACTCGCAAAAGTAATGGCCACTTCAGTTTGAGAACTACTTCAGAAAAAACACAACATAAATTCTGGTAAATTATGCCTTATGTTCAAGGTGCTCTCATGTTAGTATAAACACTTCATCTCTTATCCAAGTATCCACTATTCAATGTCCATCATTAACTCGGGTTCAGAAGACATCAAGCACATCGTTTTCACTTATCTCTCTTCAACTTGCCCAAACTATTATCACATTGATTTGTACTTTATAGAGAGAGTTTGGTGCGTTCCCTCATGGTCAAATATTTTTACAAACTACCTGTCAAAGATATTTATTCCTTCCTGTTCGCAAAAATGTCCCTCACTAAGGATGATGCATTAACTTTAACTTCAAAGTAAAAACATTTATGTTTGAAACAACGCACTGCGGAAAAGAAAAATGTTGGCACTTACGTGGCAACTGCCACATTGTGTCCCACTTAACGAGTGGAAAAAGTTATTGTTAGATGTTGTTTCAGTGGAACTGCCGCCCGCCAGATAAAACTGAGCTACAGTGTATGAACAAGAAGCAAAGAGGAGGAATGTGCTTTCAGATCAACTGAGCGAATAATATACATTTTGTAATTTCATTATCTGAAGATCGTTATTATAAAACAATATTGATAATATAATATAAGCTGTTATAATTTGCTCTTTGTTCATAGTTTGTATCACCCTGGACCCTTGTAGGTGGTGAGAGGTGTGGAGTAGGGATTCTCAAAGGAAACATCATGAAGTGTAGGCTGGAGGATAATAATGGGGTCAATTGGTCAAAAAGATACATTCATATTTTTCAACCAGGAACAAATTTAAAAAAAAACTAAGAATAAATAAAGCTTTAAAATATCCAATACTTTGTACTCCTTTCCTATGGTCAATGATGACAAAGTTTGGTTTTCCCTATATTATATATCATATCATGATAAAACTTAATAGCTGTGAAACTAAAAACATTGTCTTTTTCTTTTTTATTAAAACAATTCTCATAAAAAGAAAGGACTTCTTCAGTGAGACACGAGAGTGACACATCAGGTGGCAGCTGCTGGCTCAGCTGGGCTACATTTCACAGGCCAAAAGTTAGACAACACTTGCTGGACGTTAAACCAGTTCTCATGGTCCCACACAATGGTGCCCTTTCTCCTCAATTAGTAATGCGATCAACAAATCTGTCGCCGAGCTAATGTGTGCGTGAAATGAAAAGCATTTTATGCGCTCGCATTGAAATAAACATGCATAAAACAAATTGGTACACACAGCGGTGGACGGCGGCTGCTGCTGATGTGAAACATGAAGAAAGTAAGAAGAGAAACTTGCTACCAGCGCACAACACAAGACATTGATCAGCAATAGTTCAGTAGAAGAGGAAACGAGAGGAAAGACCCACTTCCCTCAAGACTTAAATCCTCAGGGTGTGATTGAAATGTCTAATGTCAGCTAAGACAGTATACACCTTTAAATAGGTTATTGAGAACTAATGGATAAACAGGTGAAAGGGTGAGAAAACATTCACAAAGAACTGTTGAAATAGTGAGCTAGTCCAAGTGGAAGTAGAAGGAATGCAAACCCAATCCAACCTAAACAATTGCAATATGATAGTATTAGTTTATTAGTATTATAATAATTATCATTGTTTTGTTACAATATCATCAGACAAAAAAAGGTTGAAACATCTCCTGAACAGGATGACTGTAACTAATTCAAAGGTCATACTCAAAGGATGTGAAGGATAACTGGCCAATATATTCATACATTTTATATCATTATTACTGCCTAGAAAAACACTGTTTTGTCATTGCATGCACGAGTCAGTGAAGGAGCAACTTCTCAGACTGTTTTTGTTCCGACTGCCTGCCCAGACTCGGTTTCCAGATGGCGAGACACTACAAATAGAAAGACAAAGTAGATCATCTTAGACAGCTAGAAAGACACCGGACACCAAGCGCGAATAAACAGACACCCCCAAATTACTACTGTATATTTCTCAGCCCAGTGAAGCTTGCACGGAAGAGAGTGTGTGTGTGTGTGTGTGTGTGTACGGCGGACTCAGTTGTGAAAAAACAGACCCAGACGCTCTGCAAACAATGCATTTTTGTCTTTCATCAACTGAGTAATGTGCTGACCAAACTGTCTGTTTCCCCCCTCAATTATCTCAAAATGCTGTGTGTATTTCCTTTAGGAGGGAGGAGGATCTCAGGTGGGTTCTTTCATTGACTTGTAGCTATAGAGTATGACAAGAAACAGGTTACAGCACTGATAGCCTGATCGACAGCTTGGCTTCTATAAAATGCAGTGGTAATATTCCCGTAGAAATTAAGTTGTGAATGCAACTCTGCATTTACCTGAAAATAATACCATCCATTACATACAGTAACTCCAAAACACTGCAATGAACTACTGCCAACACGGCTCACCATATCCGTTTATGCAGCCATGTAGGATTTTGCTAGGTATCGCGTAACAAACACAAAGCCATCACACCTCATTTCATTCAGAACACAAGTGATGGGCAGTCCGCAAATCACAACATTACGAACTGCTTAATATCAGTTAAATAGTTTTTGGACATCAATGGAGGTCTATGTGACAAAGGAAATGTGCTACTGTAAATTGGGCTACTGTAATTTGGTTATCTATTTTGATTTGTTGACAGTAATATACATCTCCGTATAAATCTCAAGACTTTATGGTCACTATCAAAAAGGATAACTGCTACGAATGTTATCTAAAATATTCTTTTAATCTTCTGAGAACAAGATCAGAGCTACAATTCCTGTCATCTATGGTGTCTGTCTTCTACATGGAAATCTACAAATGTTGAGCTACCGGTCCTCCTACTGTATGGAGTTAAGTGACCTGGTAACGCCCGCCAAGACGACGCCTGTGCTTGTGTCTGCTTTGTTGTCTCATATGACCTAATATATAAACAAATACATTAATGAATCAATACATAAGTGAATGGAACAGATATGAGATATATTTCTGCTGAGGGCACACTTCTCCCACCTCCACCAGCCACCCACCTCCGTACCACCATTCCAACATCCCTTCCTCCTTTCAGGGAAATGTCGGATAAAAGCAAAGTATCGGTCAAAATGCACCAAATCAGCAGTGTTGGTCTCAAGAGGACATTGGGCGGAAAATGTTCTCAGCCCTAAGTGCTTTACTGACGTGCCTCAACAAAATATCTTTATAGTGAAATATTTCAATAAAGAATTCTTGAAAGGCTTTAGAGAGGAGAGGAAGTAAGTATCATAAGAATATTGCTCATGGCAGCATGTTTATCACAGGATAATGTCTCATTATAATTACAACCATCCTGGACATGTGACCCAAGCAGGGGTGAAGGGATGATAACGTGGATTAAAGGTCTAATAAATGGACATATTAACGCATATAGATGCACTGCGTGTCATGTAGGAAATCAAATAGGCCGCCATGTTTATAATGAATAGAATTATTTATGAAAATCAGTTGCTCAGGGGGTTTACTGTAAAAGTGTCTACATTAGTAATTGCTCCAGAACTTTTAGAAGGAATAATGCATGCTCTGCTATAAACACAGAAATTCTCCAAAAGCAGGCCTCCAGTGTAATTTGTCTTGTGGACACTGTGGAGAATCAAGAAAATGCGAGCACATTGAGACATGAAAAGAAAGAAAGTACACTTAATTTTTTTTTCTTTTTCATTTCTACAAATTGTTATTCAATCACATCACAGCTACAGTATCGCTCCCCTTGAAACGCTAAGCGTTATACACCACAAGCCTCTGGTATGTATAAAGTGCATACAGTTTGGCTCACAGCCTTTAAAGCTCCAGAGAGCCATTGGGCTGCTGGTGGGGCCGACAACAAACAAATGTACAGCAGGCTACACGGCAACAAGATTGCTTTTAATGGAAGCTAAGGCAGGGTGCTTTTACTGCTGCTTTCCTGTAAGCATACATAAGTGAAAAGGGATGATCTCTCACATTACCTTTGACCGGGCTGTGAAAATATTTTAGTGAGATAAATAGGCATTACCAGTGCTAATAAACGTATATGACTTTGTATATTGCTGTGTGTGTGTTTATGAGGCTAACACTCTGCTATGCTCATATGCCAGTCTGTGAACATGGAGAGAAGCAGCAGGGGCCAGACTGTAGGAGAATGCACTTTTGATTCAATCACCACTGGATGATAAAGCAGCTATCGGTTACACACAACACGGAGGGAGTGGAGAGGAGAGGGCAGAGCAATAAGATAGACTGAGAAAAGGAAGATTCAGAGAAAGTGAGGCAGAAAGATGTGAAGAGGATATAAAAGACAGCAAGATACATACAACACACAGTACATACAAAATCCCAAAGGCACAATTTCCTTATAAACAGTATTTAATAACGAACAGTACTGAGTCTGCTGTTGGATAATACCAAGATAATCTCAATTACAGAAGCGTCAAGTCGGCAAATTAATGTATACAAAAGATTACTCACTATAGCTTGAAAGAAAGAATTGCTGTGTGAAGGTAGTACAAAAAGAGAAACTGGGTTCAAAAACAGTTGAAGGGCCCTGGGGTCATGTCACTATAACAGAACATGGACAAGATTTGTAGGTGTGTGTGTGTGTGTGTGGTGTGAGCCCCGATCAATGAGGCACTGACAACGGTTTTCAGAAGTTGACTGTGCACACGCAGCAAGTGAACAAACAAACACACAAACAAAAAAAAGGGGAACACACACATAGTCCGATTATTGAGCACACACTTGCAATGACACCTTCTACAAGGACATCCACAGGTAAACACATAGACCTGCTTAAACAAACGTACCAAAAGAAGCTCAATTAGAAGATGAGATTTATTGAAAACAGAGGCTGACGGACATGTACGTGAAAGAACCTCCGTGACAAATGTAGCAATTCTCAACTAACTGTTTACAAAAGTGCAAACACACATGCCTCCCTACAAAGTGCTGAGTGCCGCCAAACAATAAAGAGAGGAGCTATTGAAATAGGAGAGTTAGCCGAGAGTGAGGGGGAGAAAAATGAGTGTGTCGTGAGCATGGAAAAGTGAGAAGGGAGGGAGAGGAGAAAGAGGAAAGGTGGAAACAGTAGAAAGATATTTATAGGATTTCTCTCTCCTTAAATAGCGACTGCAGGCAAAATGTGCGCAGGTAGGCTGCACAGCACAGCGAGGCAAAGCCCAGAGCAGGCCAATCTCCCCCCTCCTCCTTCTTCTGGGACAGCAAACTTTTCAAGGCAGGAACAAAACAAAAAAAAGGAACACAAAAACAAATAGAGAGAAATGAAAAGTGCTTCTTCAAGAAGAAAGACGCTGACTGAGCAGTGCAGAGGCTCTATAGTACAGGAGCATGCCCCAGGAAGAGAGAGCGGGAAACAGAGAGGAACACCTGACATTAGAGGGTTGTGTTAAAAAACTAGATGAATGTGTTTGTTTTCTGCCGAACGCCACAGCCTTTAGGAGTATTACGTGTATATCAATTATTTACATAACTGAGAACAGCGTTGTGTCATGAGTGTTGGTCACACGCCTCGCAAAAAGTGCAACCTTGGCAGTTAACATCACAGGCGGCAATGCCCGACTCGTAACGCACAAATAATTTGCTTCATTATATCCACAGGCTCTTCACACACACTGTGCTATTCTTTTGTCAGTCCACAGATGATGTATTTCAAACAGCCCCAGAGTGTCAATTAGACTGATACGTTTTCCTTGCTGGAGAATGTCACTCCCAGTCACAGCAGCTATGAAAGTAGCTATCTGCCACCAACACACACACACACACACACACACACACACACACACACACACACCCACTCAGGGCCTGCACTCTCGCTCAGCCAATGTTACATCATAACTAAGTCCTTTGTTCACTGTTTTTTATTCACTCAAACGATCTTTTAGTTGCATAAAACATCAGGTACACATGCGGCTGTGACGCAGAAATGACCCGAAAATACTTGATCCACACGATGGATCAAGTGCCACAACAATGCGGTTCCAACAGTCTTTTCAGCATTTGCGAATATTTCAGTGATTTATCTGTGCATTCATCCTACAAAGAACAACTTTTCAGTGACTCTTTACTAGAGAATGAGGCTTAGTCGTGCAAAAAATATCTATGACTTCCAAGTGACATTTCCAATAACGACATTTTAATGGTTTTGATTGGATGTTGTAGTTTTCCCTCCATTTTAAAGTTCCAATGCGTTATTCCAAATGCAATCTTTAAGAACAATTACACCACAAGCAGCATCCCAAAGTACAAATTCTCTTACAGTAACTTCTCTTCTTTAAACAACAAAATTATTTAAAAAAATTCAACTGCTGCCAGTGCTTCAGCCAGACCAAATCCATTAAAACCACACCACCTTGTGCTCCCATACATTATCGCCCATCTGTAGGATTAGTTTTGTCAGGACTAATGAAATATGCAAACAAAACATGCCAGAAAGTTCACAGAAAAAGATCAAAGAGGCAGTGTCCATTCAGAACACTTTTGCCATAAGACGTTGTTGGGTTGGATGTCAAGGTCAGTTTTGGTTTAATTGGTTTTATAGGCAACTTTGTCCAACATTGACATTGACCAACTACCAAACTTCAACCATCATTTTCACATACATTTTATATAGCTTATCGCAGACATTTCAGTATTGCTGTTAATATCAGCCTACAAGTAACAAGAAAATTGCAGTACACACTAAACTGCAAAATAGGTTTGATGTAATTTAGAAACAGGGTCACCTTTACATAGTGTGCCCACCAGAGAGCAATGACATGTTGATTATTCAACTGTTAAATGTCCTGCTCACTATGAATCTTGATTAGAAAAACAAAAATGAATTTGAAGGGATCCATATCAACTTTGTTTGTTTATGTGGGTAATTTATGCCTCTGCTTTTGTTTTTATTAATGGCAAATAAATCATCATAGGATTATTGAAATCGCATAGACATCGATATCAGTAAGTCCCTCAAAAATACAGTATCGATCAGGCTGTAGTGCAGAGTATAGCTACAGAGAGAATATCCAAAGGGCATGATCTTTGTGTCCTCAGTGTCAGTCACGGCTCTGACCACCGTTTTTCCTCAAGTAACAATTAAATTGGAATGCAGAGCATCAGTCCACAAGTATCAAGCAAATGTTGAAACAATAAAAAAGCTCTGCAAACCAGAAAAATTATCTTTTACTCATTTTGACAAAAAGGAAAAGGTACATGAATTGTTACTGTGTGCACAAGTATATCACCTGTTATATAAACAGTTATGTCATTTCGTACAAAAAAAAAGCATTACACCGTGAACTACAGCTTCAAAATTGACAAGGATTGCTTTGGTCTTTTATTGCATCATATTTAAGTTGCCTTTCATTCTTTCTTGACAAACACACTTTGATTCTCAAACAACCCACCCCTTGGATTTGATTTTTCTCACTGTCATGTACTGCTTACACACATAATGCAATACACGGTTATTGTAGTATCCCACAGTCTTTTCATTGTGAGTATAAGTGTAATTGACTGGTGGTTTCCTGAGCCACAGCGACATGACCCTGTGCAAATATGTGGTGCGGATGGTTAAAGACTGAAGAAATATGTCCATTGTGGTCACATAGCTTACCAGTTAATGGCGTGAAATGAAGGTTCAATCACAGAGAATAAATTCCCGTCGAGAGAAAGGTTTCATGAGGGCTGGACAAGCCTGTGTGTGTGTGTGTGTGTGTGTGTGTGTGTGTGTGTGTGTGTGTGTGTGTGTGTGTGTGTGTGTGTGTGTGTGTGTGTGTGTGTGCACGCAGCCTAACGAGAACTGAATTAACAGTAATTGCACAACATTTCTTGGTGATTGGTGATGCTCCGACCTGGTGGTAATATCAGATGGGTGCAGTTTATGACATCGGGACAATTCAGTGTGAAATTGTCCACATAAATTCTGGAAAATGCTTGCGATAACGGAAAAAAGAGGCAGGCAAATTGAAGCTGTGTGATTTATATGCACAATATTGACATCAGTTGTCCACCAAGCTGGAAGAAATGGCGACCATTGTAAAGCGCTGAATGAGCTTATCATCAGGCGTAAGCACCGACACATGGACAAACACACAAACCCCCTCTGCTACAGTCCAACACACACCTATCCAGAAAATGTTCTCTATTGTTTCTGAGGATTTTTTATTTTTATCCCTGCTCTTTGCCACTTATGGATTGTTGTCAGTGAATTGTGCTATACAGTACAGAGCCTGGAGATGCGACCAGGGTGGAGGAGAAGTGCTGAAGAGAGCTCTGACATTTAGCTGTGGTATTGTTAGCAGCATCTAGCCAATTAGCACAGAGTCTAAAATCCTTTACTAGGTGCACCACAGTGCTTGTATAACGCTGACATTTCGCCATTGAACCAGTGAGTGAGCTTAACCTTCACACAGCCTGGATCAGCAGGGCCGGAGGTTGGGGAAGGTTCTGTGTTGATACCAAATGGGAGACAGGGAGAATTCTTGTCACTCCTGAACATGTTTTTGTGTCCGCATCAAAGAATGTTGCACTTTAACAGTTCAAACCTCCAACCTCCAAGACATACCAGCAGAAGTCAGGACCCGGACCATGTGACTTGCCCGAGGTTTATTGGAAGTAAACCCCCCATCCCTGACCCAAAACACATGAACACCCTACACTCCCGTAACCCCCCCGCCCCCCTCCTTGACCAGCGCTACGACTGAATTTCAAGCCAATCATCATTACTCTGTGACAGGTCTAACCTTGTAGCCATGGCAGCGGGAATCTCCGGTGATTGATTACGGGGGCCCGCGGGCATCTCTCGAGGATTGAGAAAACAACCAAAAGAAAACGGTGACTGTAACATTTGAACTTGGGGTAATGGGATCGGCCTGGTAATATGAAGCGAAGGGTGTGAGAAAATGAACTGGGGTCACACACAACGCCGGTGGTCAGCGGATCTCGAGGAGCTGACAGGATTTACAGAGGTCCCGCCAGTTGCAGTAATGTTAAGGCCACCGTAACTAATCTGAGGGCATTTTAAGCACCGTGCGAAAATGATCTATGATCCCATCGGAACAGTGGAGCGATGCCGTTTGTGCAAGACGTGTTGAAATGCCCTATATGTTGACGACGTGATTCTCTGAAATCCATAGTGCTTAAGAATGTGCAACATTGATAATAGAATTTTGAGGCAGATAGCAATATCCAGTTAAATAATATAGGCCCACCATTCTCAATCAAAATAAAAGCCAGCGGTTGCTCTGCAGATTTACAGATTACATTTTTAACTTCAAATTATCATGTGTTTAATGTATTTATTTTCTTTTTCTTCAAAATGGTCCAAGGCGTTGTGTGCCAGTTAATATCTAGCTGTGGTTCTTAATTTGACAGAGATAAAAGAGAGATAAAGATACACAACAAAGGTGGCCAGCTCGAATTCAACTGGGTTTGTTGTGATATTGTGGGATGTACAGTAGTTAATTCTATTTCTGACACATTTAGTCATGATAAATTGATGTAGAGTTGCTGAAAGAATGGTAATACTTGTATCTGTAAAATAAGCCACATTCCATTGTGTAAATGTTACAGGAATTACTATCCAGTGTATAGATTTCACAACAAGAATTAAGACACTTCAATAAATTGTTGAAGGGTATATATAGAGCACCAACTAGTAAATGGGGAGTTATTTTTTAAACAGCCTGCAAGTTGTAAAGTCATCACATGTACTCTGTAAAAAGAATATCTTTAGAAAACAGCAAACCATGTCTACAGTGCTATACCCCTCTGTTGTCAGTTGGTAACCAAGGCAGCGACCCCATGACCTTAAGGCTGGTGTTCCTTCTTTGATGGTGATGCCCGAGCTGGTACGAGACAGATATGCAATAACTAAAGAGGTGGTAACTTGTGTGCTGAGGGCCCAGAGTCTGGCTCACTATCTGTCCGTTAACGTTATCTCTGCTGTATTTAAAGTCCAACACTGGTACCCGTGTCACGTCACATGGAGGGGCTGCACTGTGTTACTCCTCAGTCTGGTGTCAGTGCTGCTATCCCTCCCCTGTCAGACTTAATGTTTGTGTGTCTGTCTCTGCCTGTCTTTGTATGACTGTCACAGTCTTTATGTTATGTGTACCGTAATTTAAAGACAGAGTCCAGAGCCATGTGGAAAAAAGACCACCATCTTCCATACAAACATACCACACTCTCAGTGTGTTTTGCCATTTCCTACAAGCACCTTCTGAGCTTCATCTCTATGGCCAACACTGACAATTTAAGAATGAGGATTAGTATTTTTTTTATTTTACTCCTTGTACATTGAGCAATGTCCCAATCCAAGACAGTGGGCAAAAGAGCTACAGCTAACATAGGATGTGTTTTTTTGTAGGATAAAGGGTACTGCTCCTCATGTACTGCTGCATCCGCTTACAGTAAGGGTTTTTTTCTCAAATGAACTGCACAACTATACGTCACTCTGTAAAAACGTGTTTCACTTGCTGAATATAGCACAGGAAGAACGTTTTCAACGCTTGGACTAAGCCTTCTGTTTGCCAAACTTTGGAGTCATAAATATCTCATCTATGCACAGTGTTATTTTATTTTTTCCCCCCCTATGACACACATCCCTTGGCGGCCTAACAAAAACATGAAGCAGAATAAAGAGCATTCATTCAGTTTACACTTTCTGCCCTCCAGAACAAGTCCCTCCTTCATGTTACTGGACTGGATACTCAACATAACTCCCACACAAGACTGCAGACGTCAACATTTACTTTCAAGATATCAGTATCACAACAAACAGAGTATAGGGCGCTTGGGACTGAATAACACAGAAATCACAATGAAAGTGTCTCGGACCCTCTACTCTCAAGTGTTGTTACGTTCTTCCTTTCCGCCCAGTCTCCCATTCTCATCCTAACTTCTCTCCTTGTTTCCTTCTCTCCCTTCTAGCTGAAGCCGAGCCAGGATCAGAGTGGACCACTTGTGGGCCTCTCAGCCACACCCTCTACCCTCTCTTTAACTCATCACAACCAATTAGGTGACAGCCCATGGGAGTGGAAGGGTGGATGAGAGCAGGGAGATAATACTCTTTTGAATTATTCATCCCCCTGCTGAATCGCGTACTACCTTCAGCCTGCTCCTGCTCATCTCGCTGCCTGCTGAGACCCTCTTAGATCCTCTTTTTGTTGCTATTTCCTCAGTATTGTGTGTGTGTGTGTGTGTGTGTGTGTGTGTGTGTGTGTGTGTGTGTGTGTGTGTGTGTGTGTGTGTGTGTGTGTGTGTGTGTGTGTGTACAAGTCTCTCACTTGTCTAGGTTCAGGTCACCCTAAAAGGCCTGGGTATGCTGGAAATGAAATTAGTATGTACAAAGTGTTTTCTGAATGGCCACATTCCATTGAGGGGTGGAGAAAGCCAATGGCAAAGGTCTTGGACACATGAAAAGTGACAAAAGTCTGTGTGTCTGAGGAATGAAAAAGAGAGCTTCAAATCCTGCTTACTTTTAATAATCTTATGCCGGGCCAATCATTACATGATGTAGACATGATGTTCAGAAAAATCAGGATGTTACACTGCTCAGTTGGGGCCTGTATGGTAGTAAGTTTAAAGGTAAGATTATGCTGGAAAAGAACAACTACATAGGATGTGTTGTTCAACCATTAAGGAAGGCAAAGGTGTTCATAGCTGTATTGACCGGTCACACTAGGGCAGCCGCCTCAGAGACACGCAAGACACAACAACCGCTTATGAGTTAAATGTTTTTTTTTAACATTGTTCCACTGTCATACTTGTACCTTAACTAGGCTAAATGAGTTTTCACTTGTGTGATATTTTAGATGGATAGATTTGGTCGTAGTGTTTAAGGTGAGCTGTACTTGATTGTGCATTTACAGGACGTCCACCTTGATACTGTCACCCTTAGTTGTATTGGCCTTGGCTGAAGTGCACTCTGGGACACGGGACACTGCTCGGACGTCACAGGACACCACAAGGTCTGGCTTCCGGGGCCAAAATGATTAATTGAGCGCTGATGTGTAGCAAAGGGTGAGAGAACGAGAGAGAGAGAGAGAGAGAGAGAGAGAGAAAGAGATAGAATATATATAGTGTGGTAAAAGATGTATAGATAGAAACAGGGAGAAAGTGGGCGAGTAGCAAGTAGCAATGACCACAAGGAGAGAATATCAGTCACAAGTAGAGAGAGGTAATGAGAGAAAATACTGGACAAGAGACAGAAAGAGGTGGCTGAATTATGTATTGGACAGACGAGGGGACAGTGAGACAAGGAGAGCCAGAATGGAAGAGAGAGAAAGAGAGAGAGAGAGTGAAAGAGAGAGATGAGGTATCGTCTGTGAGGTCTCATCACACACTTGCTGACATTTCTTTAATCTCATGGCCAAGACTAGAGGGCCCACGGAAGCACACACACACTGTTGCAGGGTGAACATGGTTGCTGGCATGTAGGGATAAAGTAACTCGTAACTGTGTGCATGTGTGTGTGTGTGTGTGTGTGTGTGTTCGTGTGTGTGTGTGTCTGTTCTTTTTTTTTAAATGGGTACTCCCTTTTCAAAAAAGGAGAGGAAAAAATAAAAAAGACAAGCAGGACCCCTAGCATGACATCATATATGTTAATATAAACATGAGGTCAATTTGATGTGCCAATTAAATTCAGAATACATTTTCTATAGTTACTACAAGAAAACAGTACAGTGAAGTCAATAAAATGTGTGACAAGGCATGGAAGGAGAAAAAAACGAAGGAAAATGTGTTTAGACAAACAAACAAACAGGTGCAACTAAGAGAGAAATAAAGCTTAAAAGTTCAGACGGAAACAGACCAAGATAAGAGAGTAGCGAAACAGATTACAGCAACGGGAAGAAAAAAAGTAACCCTCACACAAGAGTAGAGGAAATGACACTTTGTTCAATTGGAAAAATTGTGCAAATAAGGCATTTAGAGCAGGGGGAACAGGACACAGGAAACAACAATCTCACAAGAGTGGCAGGCAGGCAGGCAGGCAGGCAGGCAGCGGAATTATGGCTCCATCGTTAACATTTGATGATTGTTTATGCTCACACACACAATCTCAATAAACCTAAACATGCATGAATGCACATGTGCAAAGCCCAATCAAGACCTTTTCTGACAGCATGCACACTCAGCCACATTAGCAATGAAACAGACACACGTATATATAATATATATATATATATTTACAGTATACGCATTGTGAAGCGCTTTCTGCAGGCAAGACAGTCCTTATAAATACTGTCCACACAGTGTGATTTTGTTTGAGCTCCGTCTCCATGGTGCTGCTTTCTCACATGTTTATAGTGACTGCCGTTATAAATTAAAATGATCTTAACAACACTTAAGATGGGCCGTGCATGCGGGTGCAGCCAGGCAGAGACAACAGGGGAGAGTCACAGAGACCTGGGCTATCCCGTGATCTAGAGAGACAAGAGACAGAGACAGACAGCGAGCAGTGGGAGCAGGTAGGAGACTGGTAGGGAGAAAGAAAAGACAGGACAGCTGCTGCAAACGGCAACTAAGACATAAAGCAGCTCTTGCCAAATGTATTCTAAAAAACGTAGTGATTTGTGTGCCTTTACACCCATGCATACACACATAAGGTACGCTTGCACAGTCATCCTGAAAACTATATCCACAGTGCTCTCCTGTCTGATGGGGTAAAGTTACAAACACGTGGACAGAGAAGAAAAACCTAATATCTTAACATTAACCAGCCAGAGAGATAAACAGAAGCTGTTTGGAATTAAACACATCAATGAGACCGGCCCACCTCTGTGGGGACATGCAATGTAGATGATCCGTCTTCACTGACATCAAATTAAGTAACATTTTCATTCAACTTTTATATAGCTTTCAAGTTCAAATCGTAACAATTTACAACAGTTTTAAACGTGCAAGTTTACTTTGTTGTCGCATCTAAAGAGCCTGGTGACCTGATTTGAGTTTAGAAATTCCTTTCCGACACTTAGCGTTGTGCGATGTGACGATATGCATGTACCAAAGGACTACATTCATTTGTCTCCTGTCAGAGATTTTGCCTTGAAGAGGTAGTTCTCTACTCAACATGTCTGGGAATATTAGGCCCCTCAGTGCAATGTTGCAAATAAATGAGATTTATGACAATAAAATGAACAATATGACAATACATATCAATCTGAAGGTACAACATACCATAGAAGATTTCCTTCATATTGCCACCATATCACTCCTGCTGACAAATAATTCCAGCTTCTGTACCTACCAAATACTGACTCTTAAACCTTCTTTGAATACATTTCCTGTAGCGTTTTATCATATTTAGATTGCTATCTGAGTCAGCAGCTAAATCTTTCACCTTCCAATTCATCATCACTTATCATGTAGATCAGAGAAGAAGGGTATTTGTATAAACTAACATGTTAATTCCATCTCAGCAGTTAGCTAGACAGTTAGTTTCCACATTATTGAGCATGTGCAGCCACTCATTAGGGTCATGCCTTAAGTGTGCTTCTGAGAGATAATGGCTAGGCAAAAGCTATTGATTTATTTTCTGCTTGTCTGATGGTCTTGGCACAGACAGACCTTGAATCCTAAAGACTCATCACTCTAACTCACACTGAACACCATCATGAACACATACACCGTGTTTACCACATTCATTGAAGTCCTGATACGTTTTGTCATTGATCAGAGAAGTTGCACAGCTGTACTATAGGAAAGGTTACAGCGTGCCCAAGCTGAGGGCAGCTATCTGCCTTTGTATGGAAGCGACATTTAGCAGAGGTCCATTCAGTGGCACTGCAACGGTGCAACATTTATAGTGTGAGTGACGTCGCAGAGCAGCTTTCCCATGACTTGTGACACAATACATTTCCAGTCAACAAAGAGTCAGACTTTACTGGCAGGGCCGTCTAACGTCACTAAAGTCCTAATTGTCCTGTTTTACCTAAGTGCTGGGTTGCAGGGTTTTGACAGTCCAGTGTAACATTGATTTAAAGCAGGTGTGCACCAGTGTGCAGTTTGAGAACCAAAGCGGTGGCAGCACGGTTAAGTGTTTCGGAAGAAAGATCCCAGAACAGTCAGGAAGTGAGGTGTTGGGTGAGATATTGCAGTGAAACAGAGGCAAGTTGATCAATCAATGCTAATCCCGTCTGAAGATGTTTTTCCTTTCTGCTATATGGCCATATGGTGCAAACGCACAGATTAAGGAGAAGTTTGTCCTATGGAGGAGTTGTCAAAGTGACACAGAAAGTGACAAAGTTGTTTAATTGGTTTCTATTGAGCATACCTATACTTGAAGTGACAGGTAATAAACCACATTTATACATGCATCAGTGCAGTATTTGTGTCAAATCTCACTTCAACCCGCTTCACAAATCCATATTGATTGGTAAAAAAAATCGTACCAATATATGAATAAGAACTTGCGCCGAGACCTTATAACATTTCTGTAACTGTTCCATAGAAACAAATAGGTCAACAAAACTACAACAAGAACAAATCAAGTAAATACAATATAATGTGACATGAATGTTTGTATAAGCTGGCAATGTGTATCTTCAAACTGAAGTTATCCCCACCTCCTCAGCATCACTGCACACACGGAAATGTGTCAGCAGCTAGAAACATGTAGTTTCAACAATGTAGTCTCCACTGGGATACACTGGCAGAAATCCCAGGGAATTAACAAAAAGAACACCTGCAGCATTTTGTTTAAACAAATGACTGCTACAAGGAAAATAGCCCAACAATGTGTCAGTATTTGCTGGTCCTGTACTGTAGTACGTCAACAGACAAAAAATCGCCGGTATTATATTTTCTGGAGAGATAGAGAGATGTTATAATAAAATATATGGTTGAAGCTGGGAGACTGCCTCTGGATTTTCCTGGCTGTGAAAACAGATCAAGAGTGTTTAGAGGGTCTCGACTAGTCAAAATAAACTCTTGGCAATTCATTCCCTTTGACCCTCACAGCCAAATGCCACAGTATTCCTGGCCCGCTTCAGCAACAATAACATTACATAAACACAGATTATTGCAGATTAGGCGGTGTTAAAGCCCTGCCGATCACCCGGCGTCTGCAGGATAACCAAACAGGACCATTGTGTGTGTTGATCTAAGTCTTTGCTGAATGTGTGTTTGTGTATTTTTGCATGTATGCTGAATTTCACCTTCAGCCTTTTTACATGTTGTGCACGGTCAAGTAAATAAACAACAGTAGTTTGCACCCACCTCTCAATAATGATAATGGTGGTGTGTGCAAATATGTGTGTGTGCATGTCCTGTCCCTGGGTTAAAGTGAGCACAGAGAGCACGGATGGATATTGGGGAGGGAAACCTGACTCCTGGTCGGCCATCCCAGAAAAGACAGCCCTATCCCCAGGGAGACATATTTTGCCCCGAAAGGAGAAATTAATACAGCAACTAACCTCGACTCTCCTTTCTCCCATACCCACTGCATTCCTCCTCTTCCTACCGTTCCCTCCTTCCGTGCACAGACAAATCACTTATCCCGTTCACAGCCATTCTCTCCTTAGAAAGATGACAAGAAGAAAACCGACAAAAACAGGGTTTTCTTCACATTTAAATCTACTCTTTCTGGACATGATATATGCACCTGTCTACACTCCCATCTTTTTCCCTTCCTGTTTTGCTTTAATGTGACTGCCTTGTAATATACCATTAACCTGCTGAAGTGCCCTTGAGCAAGACACTGGATCCCTACCAGCTGGTGTGGTAGGGGACAAGCGGAAAGAGAGTTTTCCTAGAGGGATAGAGTATCACATGAGAATTATTATCATTCATCCTTTGCAGCCGAAATCAAGCTCCCTCCTACTCCTTTCCTCTTCTTCTGCTTGTCCTCTGTGTAACACTTTGGTGTGTAGCAAGCAACTTAACGGAAAAACAAAGCCGCAGTGTGGGAAGGCAAGGAGGTTAAAGCAGTGGCTGCAGAATGTGTCAGGCCACCATAAATAAGACTTCACGACACATTCAGCAAAGTAAAACTGAAAAGCAATGAGGTATGAATATTTTTTTAGCAGGATGTCAAAGATCTCTAAATGACACGAACATGGTTCTGGCACTTTTGGCAGAGAGCAGAGCAGCACTCAATCTTGACTGAAAAATGGCCGTGCGTCTGTCTCCAAAACTGTGTCTTATATATCTCAAGAACACAAATCTGCCGAAATCCCTTCTTTGAGTTCCTGTGCAATCCAGTTACTCTGGCCTTAATCTCATTAGCAGCTCGACTGGATGTCAGTTCCTCCTTCACTCAAATCAAAGGAAATACCAACGATGCGCTATCAAAGAAGACTACTGGGGCTGAACTACTAGTGGGTCTCTACAGTAGACTGCGAATGCCCTATGTTTTTAGACGTTTCTGTGTTAAATCTTAAATCTACACTCTGTCAATATTCACATTTGAGAAGCTAAAAACAACACATTTTTGCAACAACAACAAAAAAAACTCATCAGTTATCAAAATAGTTTCAGATTCAGAGATGTAAAATATTGTTTATATGTTGTCTCCCAACAGCCACTGGTCCCCTTTAATTTCCTTACTTTACATATTTCTCTCTCTAACGTTTTCTCTCTTTAACTATACTCTTCAAAAACTGTAAATCAACCAATTGTTTAATCGACTAATCAATCGATTTACTAACTCGTAATTTGTGTATGTGACTGTTATTATTCATTTAAAGTTTACAAACAGACCAGCCAATCAGTACAGACTGGAAGAAAGGGGAAGAGTAAAGAGGCAGTGAGGAAGTGGAAGTCAATTAGACAGGGGCAGTACAGCAAATGAGAGATGATAATCCCATTCAGGATGGAAGGGAAGGAGGGACTGATGGAGGAGAGAAAGACTGACAGAAGAGCAAAGGCATTATTCTTAATGGAGTAAAATTTACACAGCAGAGGTGAACAGATAGAAAAAATAAATAAAAATAAAAAAAGCAACCAATGTGCAGTAGGGGAGAACGGGGTAATTTGTCACATGGGTTGGATGTCACATTCGTTATATCTCGCCACCAGAGCGCGCTAGCTCTGAAATGTTGATATAAAAAAGGTCCAGAATTGGGATCAGAGGTCACATACATAGACTTCCTTGGAGGAAGACAGCTGCATTTCAGGTGAGAGGATGTTTTGTGTTTTTCATGTCAAATTCAAAATATTTTGCTTCTCAGTATTTTTCTTCTAGGCTTTTACACAATGGGTTTATAACAAAACACTTGTTACCCTCAGAAAGTGTGAAGGGTAAACTATAGTTTAGATTGTGGTTAGCAAGCTAATTAGTTGTCAGATGGTTGTTGGCCTTGATGCTAGCAAGAAATTCAAGTTGGGGTTGGTCGTCAAATTTTTTGGGGGGTTGGTTGTCACATGTTATCTCAAGGCTGCAGCCAGAAAAGGAACCCAATAACGAAATAAATTGTCAAGCTGTATCCTCACTGACACCCCAGAGAAGGAAAGAATAGAGCAGGAAAAGGCAGCTAGCAAGCAAAAGAGAAAAGGGCAACAAAATCAAAACAACCCAGTGCATCCCAAACTAGACCAGCTGCCAAGGCTACAGAACGTTATGTAGGCCTATTTGTCAACTTGACAATGAAATTAAACATTCAAATTTGGTTCTGCCTCCTTGCCTTCTTTTTAAGATTTTTCCCATTAAGATAACATTGTGACAAACAACCCCATTGTGTGTGACAACCGACCCCTTGATGGGGTTGGTTGTCACAATGTGTCAGAGTGTCTTTGATGGTAAATTACTTCTTCATTACAATAAGTTGGAAAAAAAGAGAGACACACATTTCTAGCCAACACCTTAAGCTTCAATTTAATGTAGGAATGGCTATTGACAGATGTTTTGGTGATGAGCAATTCTCACTAGAGTAAAAAGTGTGCCTACTTACCCCGTTCTCCCCTACTGAGCAGGTTGGAAAACCCCATGTTAAGTGCAGAGTGGCTTTCTTTCTTCACTACTTTTTAGACCCACTTACTTAGTCATCATAAACACGCTCACATGCGCTAAAAGAAAAAAAAACAAGAAAAGAAAAGAGCTGTTTTCTGATTTGATTACTTAGACTATTAATAATAAAAAAGGTGAAACACCAAATGCATCAGTGGTTTTTTGAGGTTATTGGGGGTAAGTGTGTGGGGTGGGGGGGTCGAGGGGGGGGGGGGGGGGGGGTTAGTGGAGTTTGTGTTGCATGGTTGAAAACTTGGAAAAGCAGACCAGACTGTTTCCATTGTTGAGGTAAGAAAGTTCTGTAGTGGCAGATATTGCATATGATATATCTCTGGACTCAAATGTTGGAATGCTTATTAATGCAATAGGAAACATTGTTTTTTATCTTGTATAGACTTATAAGTGTAATGAAATATATTGCATGTTGTTTAATTGTAAACTGAAATGTAGATTCCTCAAATGCGTATCCAACAAACCACTCAGACTGGCCACACCTCTCCTATTGTACTATGCTCAGAACTCCCATCTTCAAACTGTCCCCCCCACATGACTGGCCAATTGAGAGCATTGCATTGTGGTTATGGTGAACTGAAGCCATTGTTGTATCTCAACCTGTCTGTCTCCCTACCTGTCTCCCCAGTTTGACCAACCTGACCCCTCCCATGCTTACAATAACAATGCATGTATATTAGAACTGTCTGCCTCCCAACCTGTTTCCCCCTCCTCTTGTAATGTAAAGCCCCTTTTACACAGACATTGCGGCATATTGACGGAACAACATCACTCCAATATGCCGGCTTTGCTTGCTTCTGTGTTATTTACACAGAACCAAGCAACGCCGGCCTGCTGGCGCATCAGTAGCTCCTTTTACACAGCGTTCCGGAATGAAAGGTACAAGAGGTGCTTGTAAACAGCGTCAGGTGTGACGTAAACATTTAGCGCCGCGCCGGTCAGTTGCTTTACAACAACAACACTGGCAGGTGAATTGAGAGCAGAAGTGCTGGAGCTTGCAGTAAGAGGGCCGTATTTTACTGTCCCCACGATGTGCCAGTTGATCTCGCTACGCGCTGAGTCCAACATCACTGGGACTGTTAACCAAACTGACAAAATCAATCCGCTTCACCTCTGTGTGTGTGTGTGTGTGTGTGTGTGTGTGTGTGTGTGTGTGTGTGTGTGTGTGTGTGTGTGTGTGTGTGTGTGTGTGTGTGTGTGTGTGTGTGTGTGTGTGTGTGTGTGTGTGTGTGTGTGTGTGTGTGTGTGTGTGTGTGGCTTAGCCTAGCCTAGCCTAGCTTTCCCATTGTACAACTTCCCCTGGGCAGAAATAGACTCATACACTCTGCAAAATGAAGCGCGGGGTTTTGGATTGAGCAGCGGACCTTATGACCAGCTAGATTATACACCGTTCCTTTTATTTGGTGATTTTTACGGGACATCAGGCTGCCGTGATTAATGATAAACACACGTCAAAACTGACTAAATCAATCCGCTTCACCTCTGTGTCTGTGTGTGTGTTTGTGTGACAGGTTGGCTGTAAGCGAGTCTCTTTGTGAGAGCAGAGATCTGCCAATCAGACACACATACACATACACACAGTGTGTGAAGTCACGTTACTGTAGGCAGAAATAAAGTGTGGATATACGCTCAGACTTAGAATAATAATAATAGTGGCGGCGATCAGGTAGCAGACGCTTAGCCTAGTTTAGCCTAGCCTAGCTTTTCCATTGTACAACTTCTACTGGGCAGAAATAGACTCATACACTCTGCAAAATGAAGCGCGGTGGTTTGGATTGAGCAGCGGACCTTATGATCAGATAGATTATACGCCGTTCCTTTTATTTGGTGATTTTTACGGGACATCAGGCCGCCGTGATTAATGTTAAACACACGTCCTTCAACTGCTAACATGGTCGCATGTTTAGAACGTAGGCTATGGAACGTCAAACGCCCCCCTGTTCCGCAACAACAAGCTGGAGCATTTAAACAGAGAGGCGGAACTGATTGTGTCGGGAATCTTACTACCCCCCGAGGTAGTAATATTCCCGGAAAAATCACTCGCACCTTTCTTCCCTCGTTCCGCAACGGTCGCATTTAAACAGCAGGGCGGAGGGCTGAAAGGCCGGCATATTCCCGGCTTTCACTGGCTGTGTAAAAGGGGCTAATGTTAGTCGTCTTCCCCCACCCAGCTTCCTTAAGTATCTCCCCCTCCTCTTGTAATGTAAGTTAGTCGTCTTCCCCCACCCAGCTTCCTTAAGTATGTATATTTGAACCTGTCTACCTGTCTCCTACGTATTGTAATTGAGACTCCCCTCCTGGGAGACAAATGTCCTTAAATATGTCATGACTTTAAGGGAACGGGGTCACTCCTTGCAACATACTCACATTTGTTGGAACTAGTGACCACTCCGTGGAGTTTCTTGCTATATTGATTGAGGAATAAACCTTTTGCTTTTACAACGTATCACTGTGCTTGAATTTCCTCACTACAGTTTTGTAGATTAAATGGCTCGGACCGGGTTCAGAGGGAGGGGAAACTGCAGAGATAGATACGTACATGGAGGAAGCACAATCAACGAGCTGTCTGAGCTAAATCAGTTCAAAAATGCCAGAAATGCAATTCACCTCTGATGAGAAGCTCGCAAGCTGCATTCTCTATACAGCACTGTTAGCACGAAAGATGTGCGAAGAATAACACATAGCCATAGTATATGTATATATACTGTATTTCAAAGACAAATTGTCAACGGAGAGGGGTGTTTGGAGATAATTAGGCTTTAGTTATTTTCTATTAGTTATTTTGTAGGTTTCTCCCTCCACGTTTATAAATAATGTGACTTAAGGAGTTCATTTTTGGAAATGTGTTCAGCTATTAATAAATGCCTAAACATTGCATTATTAGAGCTACAAGAGAT
The DNA here is from genome assembly GCF_949987685.1 of Ammodytes marinus. Taxonomy (NCBI): domain Eukaryota; kingdom Metazoa; phylum Chordata; class Actinopteri; order Uranoscopiformes; family Ammodytidae; genus Ammodytes; species Ammodytes marinus. The sequence goes on from NC_137221.1 coordinate 14,258,624, forward strand.
GTGTAAGAAGTGACGTTTTTTCTCAGCTCTCCTCTCACACAGTCAACTATCGCAAAGTGAGGTGAATTTGTTTACGTTGACATCCAAATGGGCTGTTTCCAAGAAAGACATCTCAGAGTGGAGGCTAAAAACTGGATAAAACTCCACAAACAATACCATTCATCTCTTTCTAGAATACATCAATAACGTCTTTCTCTCGGATCCTCCCTGGTAAACTACACAACTTCGTTTTGTGACGCAGGCTTTCTGGAGACTGTCCTACCCGAGAAAAACAACAGAATCAGCAAAGCCACCCATGCCAAAATAAGATTACTTCAGATGGCTGTAGTAATTATGTCAGGGGCAAGGTCAGATGGGGTCAAAGTTTGCATAGGGAGGAGGTCAGGGTGGTATGAACTGGTCAACAGAAGAATTAGAATTTTAACAGTTGACATTGGGTTCTCGGTAACATGATCCCAATCGTTACAAACCTTAGCCACCTGATTTTTAGTATAACAATGTCGATGAAGGATCCCTAGCATAAAAAAGTAGGTCATTTTAACACAAAGCAGTGTTTTTCTCATGTCATCATTCAACTTTCACTTGAGCAGAGCAATGAACAGACAGAGATGCATGATATTCTCAAGGACACATTTTCCTAACTCTCAATTAGCCTGTCCGGAGGGTTAGCACCGAGCTCCGCATGAAGTAAGTATTTGTAAAGACGTTTCTCTTTGACCCACAAATACATATCATACAGCTGGAACTCGAGTCTAAAGGGTCCATGTTATAATTTTGCTCCACACGTCTGCTCCTCCTTTGTAATACATCCATAATACATGACGGGTATATTTTCACCCTCCTTAGAACCAATCAATCACTCTGGCTGGTCTGTGCTCGGTCTTGACCGCTTTTCCTGTCTGTCCACGTGCACTCTTACTGTATTTTCACAGGAATTCTGTACCAAGCCAAGATAGAGTATATGGCAGCCAAAGCCAAGCTCAATACATTGTATGGCTTCTTGGTGTTCCACTGTGCTAGCATTAGTTGTAGTATGACCTGATCGGGGGAATGACAGTCTGATTTTAGACTGGAGTTCCACGGTCCCAACGGACCTCCTGTTGGGATGCATTACTGTGGGTAACGACAGGAGGCCTCATGCGATAGTCTATATGGGGCATTGCCTATGGACGGAAATGGATAAGAGGTTGAAGGTGAGGGAAAACACTGAAACCGATCCCTCTGTATCTTGTCGGTCATCTGCTAAGCTCATGAGGCAGGTTTACACATAGACACTCCACATGCATAAACAGATGACAGGACCAATGATAGAACTGACACGAGAAGTTGATTAATCAGTTAGCTCATGTACAGAAATTTTACCTGCATTTATTTAGTTTTGCTGCAAAAGTCAACCATTCACTTGAACCTGCAGTGTGTAGAATTTTTCATAGCAGACTTGGTAGAAAATAATTATAATATCCATAAGTACGTTTAATTTAGTGAATAATAGCTGAGGTTTTTTTTTGAGAATTATAATTTGTTCCCTTAGAAAGGGTCTCTTATCTCCATATTTCTCCACATCATGGACCAAGGCATGGGCGCCGCCATTTTGGAAGCGTCATAGTTCATGTCATCAGTTCTACAGAAGCACAGAATGGAACAGCTGACCAAACTGTGTCCATCAGAACTACCAGCTGGAATGTTCTTGAAGAATTTATGTTGCTTCTCTGAACAGGAGCCACAGAGACAAACTGTTGTGATGATTTCATATTACACACTTCACCTTTAAAGATGAGGAGTCAGCAATTCTGGACAATGATTGTTGTCAAAATAACTTTTTGTCAAAATCAGAGAATATCTCTTTAATATCCTCTACCTCTAAGTACTCTGCACTCTGAAAAAAAATCTGTACTTTGACAGTGATTTTGACAAAATGGGTTCCCCAGAATTGCTGGCTCCTCCTTTAAGCCCACTTGTTGCAGATTTACCCAGTAGCTCCTCAAAAATACACACAGATACTGTTTACATAAACCGCTTACACATTAAGTACAGTACAATGAGGTGTGTGTAGTGTATTCTTGGACACCATCACACTTTCCAACAGCCTAAACTTTTTTTGGTCAGCCGCTGGGTGTTGGTCGAAAATTAAAACGGACAACCCTCCTGCTGACAAATTTTTACCGTGCAGATGAAGAAGAATTGAGCTTTTACTGTGAGTGAGTGAAGGGGCCGAGGTTACGAGACAAGCGGCACTTAACATTTCAGACGGTCCACGCACCATTTGAACCAGAGCCATGGGCGAACACAAGAACCTGCAGTTTCGTCTAAGCAACCGATCAGTTTGGAGAGCAGAGGAATTCTTTGTATTTCCGGCAGTTTCTCCAAAGATCCACAGATGTTAACAGGAACTCTACTGTATCTATTAACAAGTTTGTGCCTTCACAATCAGAATTAGCTCTGAATTAGCATACAGCTGTTAAACTTGCAGAAGAAAAGTGTTTGAAAAAGAGTCTCATCCAAAGATTGACAGTCGACATACAGCCAAACTGTTTGCAATAATGTAACCTGAACCGTTTAGAGGGAAGGTTTTCAAAGTTAAACAAGACCTTTATCTATGAGAGGAATCTGTCTCTTTGAGGCTACATCTGACAGTATGTGCAGCTGTGGCAGAAACAGGGAGGGTTGAGGAGTGTGGTGGGACCTAAGTGGATGCAGCGTAGAGCTACTTCACCCCTTTTCTACGCACACTCCAACACACACCTGCGACAAGAGGCTCTCTTGAAGCAACCCATCTGTTCCGACGTCCCCCGTTACAATGCAGGGCTAATTAAAGGATCAGGGAAAGTTAGCACAGCGCCCTACACAGCAGTGTAAGGCTCAATTTAATTACAACAGATCAACGCCGCCTTAATTGAGCTTCATCACACTCAATGAATTTTCCTCACATGGGGTGTAGCTCTCAGCATGGTATAGGCGCCTAATTAATCAAAACAAATGCACAGCTCAGGGTGATGCAGTATCATGGGAATGATGCTAGACATATGTGCACCCAACATACTGTTTATCATGGCAAAGTGCAAGAGCCTAGTATGGTTTTAGTCGCAGGTACATTTAGCAAGACTTCAAGACAGCAACATAAAACAGGCCATCACAGAGGCGGCTCCCTTCTGAAGTCAGTCCAGCTCCGTCTTTGAGGTCGTATGGCATCTGAAACATGATCTGGGCAACTCGGAGCGCCTGCTCTGCCTTCTCTGACAGAGGAAATAACAACAACGGCAGAGTTGCCACACAGTAATGCCGGGGAGAATGTCACCATCTAAAGGCCATCGCTCTTAATGAGAAACACAAAGGGTGGAGGCGGTACACGACATGTAGTTCTTTGTGTGCTTCAAATAAATGTTTGCAGTCCCGCGGGATTGGAGAAGCAATACGCAATAGAGGGAAGGGAAAGAGGTGAGGGTCACAAGTGAGACCAGCGTTAGCCGATCTGCATCCACTAATGTGCCGAAAGTTATATGATGAGAACACATCTACGAGCGGTGGCTTCTGCAGTGGGATTTCCCTCTGATATAAACACATGATGGCATTGGCAGAGAGACTGCTGTACTTGTCTAAACAACGGCACAGAAAGCGCGACCCTGTCCAGGGTGCTACCGCACATTAGGCTCTGTCCAGTGTGTGCCAGGCGCAGCTGGGTGACAGCTGCTGCTGCACAACTGTCCTGGTCTTAAAAAAAGAGATTGAAATATACTGACACTTAGGAAATGGTCAATTAATGAACTTTGATTCAAAACGACACATGGGGCTACAATTCACTCAACGTTTTGTATATGATTTTTTTCTTATCAGAATTTGTTAATTTAAAGCTGAAAAGGGTGCACTGCACATTTAACCAAATGACAATTAAGGGCAGCTTGGTTTGGACAAAGGAACGCTGTGTGTTTTACATTTAAGCCCTGGGCTGTTGGTCTGTCAGTGGGAAACAGACACTGCTACCAGTGAGCTCACACTTTTCCAGTGTTTACATGTTGTATACATTAGAGAGCATATGGTACAAGGGTACTTTAACACCCTGACAGAATACTTTTTTACACTACAGCGGGGGACCTGGTACAGTTTTTAGCTTTATGTTTAGCGTGTGGGTTTAATAGGTGACTTTACTCTTCATCTGATTAAAAAGCTTTTGGTTTTGTAAGTGTAGTTTGTAACTACACTTACAAAACCCTATTGTGAAAACTCTGAAGTTATGTTTTTATTGCATTGCAGTACCTTTTCAGTACATAATTCACAACTATGCCATTTAGACTCAATAGTCAAGCAAAAAAAAACGTAAAGAAATAAACATAGTGCAAAGTACTTTATTTAAAGTACGACTATTGGGAGGCTTAAAAGATGTTTACAAAGGGACTTTGATTTAAGAAAATAACGTGGATTTGGAAAAATTAAATCTGATATTCAAGATCATCCTGAAGATTTATTCAGACAGACACAGGGGGAAATTGAACAGAAGACCCCCTCTTGTGATGATTTATGGCATAGGACTGTGCTAATTGCAGCATAGGCAACTCTGCTGGGTTAATTGGTAAATGCATCAAAAGAATGCTGGTGTGATCCAAACACATGATTGGAAACAATTCTAATGTAATGTATCTCCTTGCATGTGGCTTTAAACACTTACTTTTTTAGACTAAAAAGTTCTTATCATTGGTAAAGAAAGAAATTAACTGCATGCCGTTTTAAACATCCCTGATTTGGTCACTTGACCATAAGAAACAATTGTAAAGATGGAGACACACTTACATGAACGCGTGGTATATGAATGCCCATCCTCTTGGTCTTTCCAGCACGTTGTACAGACAGTTTTGCAACTTTCTGCAGCGTTTGTTTGAAGCGGCCGCGTTGGCCCCTCTTGATCCTGGCCGCCCGGGCAGTGGGGTGCCCAGTAGACCAGTGCGGTGAGATGGGTGTCCACGCTCCGGGGTGGACGGCTCACTTCTCTCCGTGTGGACAGCGGCGAGAGCCACGAACTCTACCCGCCTCTCGTCGTTAGGAGCCGGGGGAACCAGCATTCTGATGCCGCCGTTGTTGGAAGGACTTCCTAACATCTTCAGGCTTTAACTGGCATATGATTGGACACTTTTCACTGGATCCCAGCTGAGTCTTGACCAAGTCATAGTCCGGTTCGTCTTGCCTTTAAAGTGGACTAAAAACTTGTCTACCGATCAAAACACGTGAGTGAATTTCATGTCTTGGTTCGGTTGGTGAAGATTTAAAAGTTATCTGAAAATCAAGTTACGGTCGCTAAAGATTGCATGCACAACACTGTGACAAGTGCGTCGCTCTGAAACGTGACCGTTGGCGATCATTGTTAAGTGTCAGATGTTAGAAGTAATCAGCTGGGCGCAGTGAAGTTATAACACATGCACTAACTCCAAGAAAAACAACGAAGTTGAGCAGCTAACAACGTGCCATCATGCAGAAATAGTAGCCCAAACTGGCCTCAATCAAGTGAAGTATTAGCCTACCATTATACTCTTTACGCATGCATTTATAAATCACTCAAAAGGCTACAAAGCAAGCCCGCGCAATGGTCGTGCACTTGATCTGTGTTCTCCAAACCAAGTATATCTCAACTACAGTAACCAGCAGTTGTTTCTAGCTCGTCTTGAGCTGTTGTCTTTTGGCAGAGTGAGACTCGCTACAGCCGCTATAACCTCAGCCAGCTCTCTCCCTCCTCGTGCGTCTCTCTGGTCCAGCGCTCCTCTGCTCCTGCGGGCGGGGTGGAGTGGAGCGCGCACAAGTTAAGACCATCTATATGATATCAAGAATCGCGGGTCCTAAAACTCCGATGAAATGGCAAAAAAAACAGGTGTCGATATTTGCAACTCCTTTCTCTGGTGAGTTTAACGTGCACAAACTAAGAAGGAGCGCTGGCGATAGGCGAGGACCCGCGCACGGAATGGATATGAACATTTGAAGCACGCAGTGACAGGGAGACCGGACAGCGGAATGTTCTCTTTTGTGAAGTTTTCCCGTAGGGATGAGAGGTTTATGTTTAAGAACTGCTGCTTATTCGTGTACCCAAATGTTGGAGGTTTTTAGCTATTGTAGGCTACAAGTATCCGGGGAGTAGTTAAAAAGTTTATATGTGCCAAAGTCAAACATTCTCTATCCTCCAAAAAATACTTTCTATCGTTCAGGGATTGAAACCTTTCCATTATCTTTCCACCAAAATGAAAATGCCACTTGTGCTTCGTGTGGGAGGGGGGATTGAAGTCATGGAGGCGTTTGGGACAGCAGACAGGTGCTGGGGTACAAACAGTGACACACTGACCACAGCCTCCTCCTGAGTGGATGGAGCTTTCTAAATCTATGACTGTGACACACACCAAACAGAGGCCTGTGGTTATGACACACAAATACTGGGTTTATGGTGTACAGTGCCCTGTAGAGAGATCACCTCTCAAAGGGGCCTCTGAGGAATGCATTGTGAAGTGGTTCCCCAATCTCCGCCTGGCCTCATTGTCTACCACCTGACCACCAAAAGTGGCGTCAGTCAATGCCCAATGATTTTCTTTGAATATCTTTTTTTTTAAGTTAGACCAGAAGCACAAGGTAATTGAGGATAACCTGGATGAGAGGAAACTGGGGAGAAAAATAAATTAGTAGTTTGGATGAAGTTCTTCAAAACAATGAGGAACAAATCTGCTAGCAAATCCCTCACATCCCTGGTTCCCATCTGAGTGAATTATTCCTCAATGACAACACAATTTTGAAATATAAGTATGATAACATGAAAGTTATTCTTGGATTAAAATACACAGGATTGCCTGCATCAAGGAGAGAAACTGACCCATCAACCACAGACTTGGGTTCAGCATTGTGAACGTTTTAAAGTGTTCCATAACAACAGAGGAGGCAGGTTACTCATTCTAACAATGTGCGTTCCTATCCATTGTGGCGACTGCAGTTTATGGAATTTGCACGTCTCTGGAATGACATGTGGGAACCCTACCGGAGTCTCTCACACAAGTCACAAATCTAGATATTATTCCCAGGGCCCACTGCCATTGCATAACTTTACGGGACTAATCCTGAATGCTTTACTTAGCATCACACATATAGACTTAGTGATGACAGCTGTACCTTTTACTGCAATGTGTTAATACAGACTGGGGACTGGTTAACATGACAAATCAGTCTGAAATGTACAAGGGAAAATTGTCCAAAAGGATTTTATGCATTGATTGTTACTTTTTTTTTTTTTTCCTAAATTGGTTTTTAGAAACAGCTGTTCTGGTAGTGAACCACTCAACAACTTCACTCATCTCTCTCAATTGCTGATGCTGCCAAGTTAAGAGGGTCTTTATTACAGTAGTGTTTGAAAATGTTTTTGGATTATGATCAGGATTGGATTATGAACTGCTGACATTTCATTTTAGAGAAATTATTGAATTACAAGTGAATTAGGGTCTAATTTTCATGGTAAAAATAATAAAGAACTGGTCTTTTTAAGCAAAGGAGAGCCAGATGGGAGCATAGGTGTGTATTTTTGCATTCTTAGAATAGTAATGTTAATTTTAATATCACAAAGAAATGGGAAAGGGGATCAAATTTGTGAAGGTCATCTCACATTAACAGTCCTGTGGAGCCTAGCCACGCCACAATGAAACGAGGAGGTGCTATCTAAACATCAACACAACGGCATCCTGTACTGGGAATGTCCCACTACAGCCCTGGCTCGGTTAGCCTGGTTTCCTCTCCTCCTCCTCCGTCTCTCAGCAGTAGAAACCAGGCCATGGGGCGAAGAAGGAAGGAAGGTGTCGACGGACAGTACCAGCCCTGCTCGTACCCTTTGGGATTTGGGTTCTTTCTGTAACAGTACCAGTCTTGCTGCAGTGTTACTCACATCCAGTAATCGACACTTAACGCTGGGCAGAGGATCCAGTGGGGCTGCTCTGTGACAACACACAACAGCTGAGCAAGGTCAGACTGTAAAATCTGAATGTGGAACAGACGGGCAAAAGGGAAAGCACAAATGTACACAACAGGCCCGTAAGGGCTCACCGACACACGCCTATGCACAGATTTGGTGGACCTGCGGGTGGAATTACAGTCGGGGATGACCCGGAGCAGACTACAGGGGCCGAGCATTAGGAAGGGCGGCTGTTGTGTGTTCCCTTTACGCCCAGCTTTCCCCTCTCTTGTTGTTTTTCCACCACACTCCAAGCATTCACTCACGCCCCAAAGAGCCCGCTGAGCTCCGGGAGTCGACAGCCACTCAGGGAATCTATGGGAACTTAAAAATACTCACATCAGCAATTGTGTGCTCGACACACAGCATAGTACAAACTCGCTCCGTCCGACCACCCCCACCCACCAGCCTTTTATTTCCGCTGTGCACTTGGATATTAACTTATGCCACTTGACGGCTTTCCCAGACCACACTCTTGTTTGCCTTTATTTAATCTCTTCTCCTTTCTCCTTTTTATCTGTTTCCTCCTCCTTAACCCAGATATTTCTAATGGAAAAACATCAGAGGGACTAAGAAAGGAGAGGAAGGAGGGAGAAGAGAGGGGGGCGGACAAATTGTTTATATACTGTCTGTTGTGTTTGATTAATGTTGTTGTGATAAGTCTGGCTATAGTCTTTGGAGAGACGAAATGACATTGTGTCAAACGGTGCTGTGTATGGAGCAAGAACACACTCCAAACATCATCTAGAATGTTCCCTGACGTGAGGCACTTTCCCCTTGTCACTTATTCTGACAATATGCCATTTTTGCGACATGAATATGTAAGTGTCAACCACTACATCCAATAACTGAGTCAGGAAATAACCGTATTTTGGGTAGAGACCTCACTCAGTGGCCCATTCACGACCAGTCAAAAGATCCTTTGTAACTTGCTACCACTCTTAGTGCTTTCAAAGCAGTGACTGTGCACGCTCCTACCAGGAATATGCTGAGCATTTCTCTCCATTAAGAGGTTTTGAGGGAACTCAGTTCCTCCTCACTTCCGTCAGGCAAAAGACGAGCACGGACACAAAAGAAGAATTATTTAAGTGTTACCATAACATAGTATATTTTTTCAAATCTAACAGATGACTAATTTTAGTCTATCGGGGTCAAACGTCTTCAGGGCTTAAAAATCACTCTCCCGTCTATGAAGTTAGTTATGTTATGAAACCAAATATGATTATTTTTTATTATTTAAAAATAAAAGAAACTTTGTATCACAAACAGAAACACTATTTGTGAACCTATTTCAGATGTTGTTGTGTTGCTGGGGGTGGGGGTGAGTAAAATACAATTTAGCACTTATTTTGTTTTTTCATTGATGTAACACTTTTTTATACTTTTAAATGCACTGGATAATAAATACACTTTTTGTGAATCGATTTCAGGTGCCGTTCTGTTGCTGATCCTTCACTCTGCTGCGCTGCTGCTTGTGAAAGGGGATAAATGTTCAGACAATTTCACTGAATGGATCATTGAACATCATTCTTATACAACGCTGAAATGCCAGGACCTGGGAAAGGCTCCCATTATGGTTTGATGGTGATTCAAACAAACTCACGCAACACCTATGGGAGAAAGATATAAGGATCCGAAACATACCGCGTCCAAGTCACTGTCCACTCCTGTTAAGAGTTTGTCCCTTACCCGGTGAGATCAACTGGTTGTTGTGGCCCAATCACAAGGTCCAGACTGCAGCCAAGGCAGTCGGCCCCAATTCATCTGGACAGGGTTGCCTTGATCTGACCAGACAAGCCGGCCAAGAAAAATATCAGCAGACAATCCGTTTCATGCTTGACTTAAGCTCAAACATTCTCACAATCCTCGCTGCTCTTATTAGAAAGAGTCGAGCAAGAGTCTGCACTCATTAATGCAGTTATTGTACGGCAATAAAGACGATTAAGGGCTCACCAGTTTGACTACTGTTTACTTGTGGCTGCTACTACTGTGGTGTACCCAAACACTTGTGTAGTTAGCAATCACAATGAGTGTGGGGGGAAATTCATTTTTTACACAGCTAGTTAGGAAAGCACTTCAAAGTAATGTCTGCAAATTTGGAATGTTGACTTTCAGCCCTGACACAATGTTGAATGCAAGGCCTTTTACTTGGCGTAAAGTGGGACATTATGAGCCCCCTGCGTTTCTCTGCCTACTTCATTTTCTGTTCCACAATCATTACTTTTCTCCCTTTTAAGATTTAGGTCGGATAAGGAATGCAGTCTGATCTCACAGGAGCTGAGCAGTCTCCAGCCAAATAACTCGTGATTCTATTGTTAACCCCTTGGCCTTTGTAGCACATTAAGCTTCTCCAGAACTCGAGGAGGGCAGCATAAATCAGATTATTGGTATTTATATTGTATTGTTTGGGTGCAACGTGTGTGTGTGTGTGTGTGTGTGTGTGTAGGTGCCCTGATCATAGATAGTAAATAATAGGCCCTGATGCCATACATCAGTGGCATTTACAGTTTGTAAGATTAGTGCTGCCCTCCGATGGCCAATTGCGAAAACAACACAAGCATACACCAATATTTTCATGTGCTCATAACTAATATTAAGTTTTGACCATTCAAAATAAGTTTGTCAAATAATATTGCTTAGTTTCATACCTATTAAAAGCCGCTTTAAAAGCACCAACGGAAATTATATTTTGGACTCTGGTCATGGGGTGTGTCTACCTGGAAATACAGTAGGGGGGCTACTGCATGGGTTCAAGGCATATCTCGCTGTGCTGTTGCATTTCTCTCTTGCCTCTCCCTGTCTACTGTCCACACACTAGCAAGGTGCTCAATTCACCTAAAATAAAAACAATGAAACAAATATTAGTACTTGATGTTAGAAAAATACTATTGAAACATGACTCTTAGACAAGTTATGTTTTTTTATTTTATCTCACAAACAGAGTTTGTTTACAAAAAGGAACGTCAAAAATAAAATTGTACCTATCTATTGCATGTCATGCTGGCAACTACATGCAAAAACAACAATAAGAACATCGATAATAATCATTACTGTACAAAAAGAAAAAAATTATGGGGAAGATATGAGGCCAAAAATAATCTCAAAAACCAAAAGAATAAAAAAAAATGTTTTAGTTTTTTTGTCATTTCTTTGTACATTAGGGTTTAACCAGGGAACAAGACTCCAAAAGCACCTGGGTAGGGAGGGTCTGTGTGAAACTGCATAGAGGCAGAGAAGAGATTCCCTGCTCTAAAAACAAACAGAAGGGTAAGGAAAGAGTGACTGAAACAAATAAAATGGAAGAGTAAAGATGACTGCGGTATGGGTGTGCTTGGAAATACAAACACACCCTCACATACACGGCTAACCTATACAGTTTGAAGCCCTTACAAAATAAAGTCAGGCTTTGTCGTCAATGTGGAAAACAACACATAAGAGAAATTACATGAAATAATTATTGAACCTTATAACCTCTTCTTGAGATGCCTTAAGATTGACTAGCTGTAGAAAGTGATGTCTGAGGTATATGGCTTACATGAAAAACGATTTTCTTTAAAAACGGGTATGATTCTCGTTTTTCCCGGGAAGTAGAAGGTGAAGAATCCCATGGCTACCTTCAACCACAGATATGCCAGGAGCATGTCATGTAGACAGAGACGGACACTTTCCCCAGTTCATTTCCAAATGGAGAGCAAAACAGACGGCGCCAGGAGTAAAGCAGACACTCTTTTTATGTATTAGAAATCATTAAGGTTGGGACATGGGATGAGAGACAGAGACTGTGGCCGTGGATGCACATAAGGACAAACAGGGAAACTGCCCAAGCGTGGATGCAACTTGATTTGTTATACTGAGATAGTCTATCAGTGTCCCTTTGGTTTATTTTATCCAGTGTACTTATTTTATTACCGAAAAGAAAAGAAAAAATATTGTTACAACATTTCAGGTCCCTCGTCTATATGAGCAGTGCTTAAAACCGAGGCTATCAAGCGTCCTTTGTAGATGTTGGTGGCATCTGTCGGCATCACATGGGCTGGTATGCGTGTTGTGTGTGTGGAGGAAAGGTTCCTGGGTTGGGCTCACTCGGTGCTGACCTGTGTGACCTGTGCGTCAGCTGTCTGGTTGGTGGACTGAATGAACATAGGCTGGGTGAGCTCCTGTCCCGCTGGCATCGTCACCTGCTGAATCTGATACAACTGCTGTAAGACAGAGAGAGAGAGAGACAAAGAGGATGACGGTCTGTGTGTGCTACAGGGATGCTATTTAGGTTGTTTATTAATTCAATTAGTCAAATATTTTCATTTTTTATTTTGATGTAGCAGCAAATAAAAGATAAAAAAAATTAAATGGTTCACTCAAAAATGTCACTGTCATTGCTACAGCTTTAACACATTAGATTTATTTGCTGCAGTTTTCTACCTGTCCGTCAGTAAACTGGTTGAACTGCTGCTGTCCTTGTACGTCTGCCTGTGTGAGCTGAACAAAAAAGAAAGTGAAGTGAAGTTTAAGAACTAAACAGTACAGCTTGGATATCGGAATTTAATGAATTTATGTTGCTATCGTGATTACCTGCTGGGCATTGGCGAGAGTCTGAATCTGTCCTTGCACCACCTGCCCCCCGGAGACGGGCTGGGCTAGACGGATGTATTGGAGCTGGCCCGTGTTTAGTTGCACCTAAACTCGACATAAACCACAAGGGGGAGACAAAGTTTGGTTTAGAGGAAAGGTCATTTGAATGCAGAGGTCACACAGCCATTTTTCTATTCTGGATCACAGCAAGGAGAATCATTAATTTCCCCCCTGAAGAATTATTAATTTAATAAAACCTGTGTTTGATTACACCTGTAAAAGGATGGCTAATTCACTTAGAAACCTTTTAGCAAACACAGACTACTTTTCAAGTTTTAACCTGGGCTTATCCTATCATCCTCTCATTTATTTCCCTGACGGTTTCCTTTTAGGGTTTCTTAGCTCCATTTCAAATAGCTTATTCCTATCATGATTTTTTTTCTTCTTTCCGCCGTTTTCTTACCGGGATTTGCTGGATCTCTCCTGTGTTAGTGATGATCTGCTGCATGACCTGCATAGTCTGGCCTTGGGCTTGAGCCGTCTGAGCTTGACCTGCTTGGACTATCTGTAGCTGCTGGCCATCACCAACCTGCATGGCCACTGGTGCACTCTAATGAAGAGAACACAAGGAGAGAGGAAAATAGAAAGAGAGACAGAGACATGAGTAACATATTAGTCGTTCAACAACAACTGGTACAGACAAGTAGTTAATGATTGACACAATGCAAAGAGCCAATAATCACTAACCCCTCTCAAATAAGATTTTAACCAGAACTTTTAAAGTCTGTTAAATGATCATCAGGCATACACAAAAGGTGACGATGCAAGTTTTCGAGACTTCTCTTTCTCATCTGTCTAATAAAGGCCATCAGACCTCATGCTGAGGTCACCACTTCAAACCTCAGTCATGTGAGGCGGACAAAGCCTAACGGCCTCCACACACATCCTACCTCTACTGCGCGTCTACCTCGCGTCTGCATCTGACTTTTTGTCACTGAGCGTGTAATCAACCTAGAGCGGATACACATCCAACCTCAGACGCACTGCTGATGCGCGTCGGAGGCACGTCTGCAGCGACGCTCCCCTTTACCTCAGGAGGCTCGCCTATTTTTTTCTGAGAGCCGCGCGTCTCTCTCGGGTCTCTTTGCTTTAACTGATAGAGAAATACTCTGCTGCGAGTCATATTGACTTCATACTGGCAGCTTTCGCTGTTGTTTCACCATTTCCTGGTGTGTCCCTTTCAAAATAAGACTTCCAACAAGCGAGAAAAAAAAAAAAAGGCAATGGGGCGCACGGATTACTGTCCAGACTCAATATTAGACTCAATATAAATCATATGCATCATAAATGACAGGAAAGAACTTCATTTTTAATGGGAATTATCTATGAAAACTCTACGTAGAAAGATAGGGCTTTTAGAAGCAGCGCTGCAGCAGCAGCTGCTGCCGAGACGTTCCATGTGTGTCCGAGAAAAGTCCGAGAGATGCAGCAGTAAGGTAAGGCGACGCGCTCCAGAGGTAGACGCAGGATGTGTGCAGAGGCCGTTAGGGTAGCAGTCATTTGAATGACTGTGGCAAAGCGAGCGTTGCCTGTGTATTTAGTAAACATAGAAATGCATGTGTGTTTACCGTGATGGGTGTGCCCTGTGACTGCACCTGCACCTGCTGTAACTGCTGCATTGTGGCACCTTGCAGCATCTGATCGGCCGACAGAATAGAGTGAAAAAATGAGAGAAAGACACACAGTGAGAAAGCAGCGGTTGCATCAACTTAACACATGAATGTTAGCGCGTGTGGAGTGTACGCAGCGATAGCTTCAAAGTTAGAGCAGCAAAAAGTGGTAAATGACATTTATTGACGTGTTCATGAATGATGAAGAAGCAAGGTTGAAATGTCAGAAAGAAAGTCATGGTGGAATTTGGACAGGTTTAGGAAATGCACGTACATCAGTGACATTTATAGCAGCTTAAGTGATGTGAACTGCAGTTTCATAAGAACTTAGAAGAGAGTTGGTGACCTTAGGAAAATGACAGAATTGGTACAACAGTGACGACTAGTACCTATAAAAGCTCTGGACACGGACAAACGCATGGTATGAAATATTATCTTTGCTCATTGTCTTCTCCAACTCTAAGTTGACTGTATTTTCTTCCTTTTCCTTTTTCTGCAACACTGTTGTACAAAATATTGGTAGTGGCTATCTAACAAGATCTATTTTACACCAGCAAACATGTATGATGTAACTTAAATACCGTGAGAGGGACAATAGAGTTGCGACAAAGATAGTAAACAAGTCAGAACACATTCAATGTAAAACTGAGGGCAAAACAATAATAGAAACCAGGTTGCAATGACAGGGGGATTGAAAAAAAACATTAAAGAAGTTTTAATTTAATCTCGAAAGCAGTTCAACAAACCAAATGTATCTATCCCCTCAAAGTCTACCTTTTAAAGCGATGCATTCTAAATAGCATACGATAAAGTCTAGGTATGGTGAGTGTCAAACAGTGACCTCTCTGTGCTCTCAGTGGGGACTGCTGCAGTAGCGGTGCTAGTGAATCAGGCCAGGTCTAACTGAGTATGACAGCTCAGCTAAAGGCAGTCTGCTGAAGCAGCATGAAGCACCACAGCATGGCCACATGATATGCAGAGACCAAGCTGGAGAGAGAACGCTTAGCAGTACAGGTAGCAGAAAAATCTGATAATTGGAAAGAGAGACAATTGCAAAGTGTCCCTAACTATGCATGTTTGTTACTGACTGGTGAAAACACTGTGAATCAGGGGGTGAATGCACTATCCCCCAAGTCTGTGTGCATGTGAAAAACAGTGTGTGATTTTGTACGTGTGCTGGGAACTCCTCTCCTGTTTTGTGTCATTTCTATGCAACAGAATCAAACAGCAATCAGGTCAAATCAAAGCTCAAACAAACTTTATTAATTGTTTTTTCGAGTTTTATTTTTTTTATTTTATTTTTTTTTAAATCCTTTTTGTTGTGTGCTTCACTTCAAAATATACACTTACTATACAATTACAGTTACTCAACTATGATAATTTCTGGTACCTGTCATCTGTACATTTTGGAAGCTATTATATTGCAAAAGGAGACACACATTCGAGTATCAAAAGGTTTTTTTTCATTTTCATTAGAATTAAATAACCTAGAAAATAATATTCTGTCTGTAATTTGGCAAATGTTTCCTCTGATGGGTGTCTGTGTGCATGTGTTGTTCAGTGTGCTGGGTGTGTTATGAGTTTCAGTTATTTCTGCCTGTGGGAGAGTGTTCAGCTACCGAATTGGAGTCAAGACTAATTTCAATAAAGCCAGGTGTGATGATGACCCAAGTAACAAGCTTTTTGAGGCATGATTCCCGGGTGTACTGGGTGGACTTTAGAAATTGCTACTTTAATTACTTGAGAGAGGTAATCCTTAAAAAGGTGTTACACAGACACGCACAAACACAATATATTTTCGTTGACGTTCAGTGGAGACCTCACCAACTGCTAACTTGTGTTTTCTGTTGGGGGGCACTAATTCTTCGAGGAAGGTATTTTGTTAGAGGGGCGCGGCGCACGCTGCGACCCTGCAGTTACACTCTCTCCTGTCCACCCATGTTATTGTCACTGTCTTGTATGTTTCTTGGCGAGGTGTGTACTGAAAGGCAAATTTAATTGTGCTGTAACGGTGCATATGACAATAAATAAATCTGACTTCTGACTTCTAGTACCTGTCCTTGCTGTGACTGTGCAATGATGATCTGTCCCGGCTGGATGGTTTGAGCGCCTTGCTGCTGGGCCTGTTGTGTGCCCTGCACCTGTACGGCTCCAGGCTGCTGGGCCAACGTAAAGTAGTACTGCACCGGCTCTGCAGGAGCTACCGACTGACGCATCTCCTCCTGAAAGACACAGACACACACACAAGAAGACCTATCAGTCCATTACATCTCCATGAATTATTTTTGAAGCTGTAACGGTAGAGGACGGTAAGTCTGATAAATAACTGATGGGATGTGGCTGGGGAAGAGTAATGTAATCTGGACACAAGATCCATTACAGGCACTATACTGGTCAATACCATAGACTGTGGGCCCAGGAGGTATGCCTGCCTGACCATGGTGATGTGTTTTAACTCTGATCAACCTGAAGAATTTTACACACAAAAAATACATCAGACATTGTGAATTGACTTTAATATAGGTCTAGTAAAACTAGTGTGACAGTTATCGATTTATGTATGCAAGTGTTCGCTCCATCCGTCCTCCTCCTGGGTCAGCCACAGAAATGCAGCGTCAGAGTGTGTTGGGATTCAGTTAACTCAGCACAGTTCAGCAGACCGGTGTCACTCCGCTTCATAGTCGACCAATGAGCAGGGCTTCATCTTGATGAGGTTCCTCCATCACCAGGAGCGTAAACACCCCTCTCCCAGCTCCATGACAACACAGCTGAGAGTGTAGGATGTTTACATGCCTAGAGACAGTCTACTTGACGACACATTTAAATATATTTCACTCCCTCTCGAATCTTACATTTGTGTTTTGTTTATCAATCTCTGGGAACAAAGACTTCTGAGTAATTTTCTGTGAGGTGCTTGATTATTATCCTTATTGATCTTCTGTTACCTAGAAGAGGGCATATTCATCTGCTAGTTGTGTGTATCAGTTACTTATGGTACAAAATGGAGTAAATGCTGGCAGTTACTGTTGGCTGTCAGAGGCAATAAGGTGCTGCAAACATCCGACTGAAAGCCATCGCTGTCCAAACCCCAGCTTCCAGTCAAGGATGTTTACAGCACCTCCAGGTTGCCAACAATGGAAAACCGCCTGCGATGAAGACTCACGTGATCAGCTACTTTTCCCGGGCCAATTGAAATGTCAGGATTTAAATGTTTGCCGGTCTCTTTGTTGGTAACAAGATGATCCAGGTAGCGTGTGCTTTCCTACCTGTCGTTTGGGTGGCTTCAGGTCGTCCCGGGGCACAATGTCGATCAGGAAGTCAAACTGGTCGAACTTTGTTATTGCCATGGCAATGTCGTTCCTCTGGAAACATATGAGACAACGAGGGTCAGTGATGAGGTCAGACTTTAATTTTAATAATTCAATATATGCCCAAACCTATTTATAATTCTCCCACAAAAGCCACATGAAAGGCTACAGTGGAATTGAAACAAAGTTTCCAGCAGTACTGTAACAGGTTTGTGCATGAGAGGATAAGCTTAGAGCTGAATCAATTAGTCGACAGAAAATAATAACTATTTAAAAAGTGGATAATTTGAGTCACTTTCCAAGCAAGTCATATTAATCGTTAGCTTTTTTTCAGTGAGTATTTGTATTTTGGTGTTCAAAGATAGTAAATTGAACATCCTTGGGTTCTGGTACTTTTTCATTATTGTCGATCATTTTAAAGAAAAAACTATTAATTAGAATATTGTTAAACAATTATAAACGTAATCATTTGTTGTAGCTCTAGATAAAGTTCAAGAACTTATTTTTAACCAACAGTCACTTAAGGCAAATTGATTAATACAAAAATCAATCACCCTAGCAACCTGTGTGTGTGATTGTGTGAGTGGAAATAAACATGAATGACGCTTCCCCCCCTCATGAACACACTGCTATACCCCTTCCTATATCCACAGCAGTGTGCTGTCTCTGTGGAATTTTCCACAGGATATTGGCTGTCAGGACCCCCCATTGTGGCCCTCTCTGTACTGCAGGCTATTTATAGTAGCTTGATTAATATCTGGTAACACCAGGTCACATCTACACTTGTTCTATTGATGAGCGTTGCTAAGGTGACCGCAACTGGCGTGCCCTCCTCACAATAGGATTCAGGCTCTGAGTGTGTGTGTGTGTGTGTGTGTGTGTGTGTGTGTGTGTGTGTGTGTGTGTGTGTGTGTGTTGAACCTCATGAATCCCACATTCATGAGGTTCAACCAAATCTTCCTAATGCATCATCTTTGGTGTTAAATATAATTAACCTGTTAACCTGCAAAGTGCTTTCGGGTTGTATTTAAAAGGGCACTCTGGGTAAAAGATATGACAAGACAGCAGCAAAGTGAACACACTTCCAAAGTAGTAAATCTAAGAGTCTACCAGGACTAACTGTGATGTCAACAATTACATTCCTTTTTACTACCTATGTTTGCATATAAACACACACACACACACACACACACACACACACACACACACACACACACACACACACACACACACACACACACACACACACACACACACACACACACACACACACACACACACACACACACACACACACACACACACACACACACACACACACACACACACACACACAGACAATCTCTCGGAGGTACATGATTGGATAAAGTGGATTTTGTTTCCATAGTTTTCCTTTGACATCCAGGTGAAACAAGCTCTTGTATGATATTCCTAAAGATTCCCTTTCAGCGCTCTCATGTTCTCTGCTTCCGTTTACCCCTCTCACTGTTCCAGAGTCAGCCTAATTCAACTTTGCAGCAGAGCAGGCAAAATGGCACCAGAGGGAAAAGTGGGTCAATGGCACCCGCCTGGCTTTGCTTTCAAAGTCAATGGAGGGAGAAGGAACCAAACAGAGGGATAGTCCTCAAGGGGGTGCTGGTATGGGGGCCTCTGCTCATATTTGCTCACAGACATGGGCACTCAGTGAATAGAAACCAACGACAACCAAAAAGACAGACGAATGGTGCAAGGGAGTGGGAGACGACTTAAAAAGAAAAGGGTTGTAAAAATGTACAGAGGGAAGAAAGAAAAAGCTAGATTTAATTTGACTGTAGACGGGTGTGACAATCCAACATATAAGGCAAAAAGAAAGTTCAGAAAGGGGTCAGAGATTAACAGGTCAACTGGTTTCTTCAACTCAAGACTGATCTGATCAAATAAAAATGTTTGTCATACATGGAGGATATGCTGGACCGAAAAAGGAATTGACAAGAAAAGAGTTCACAAATCTATATGATGTGTCTGACCTGTAGCGTGCGTCTTTTGTTGTCCTCAGTGTGGATCCATGCCCTCAGGGTGAGCTCCGTGATGAAGATCTGAGCTGCCTTTGCAAACAGGACTGGGGCTTCTGCACTGATCATCTGTACAGGGTTGATGGGGATACATCTGATTAAATACACCGGCAGACTAACAAATATCAATTACATACCTGATAAAAACACTAATCTCTCATGGCCCGAGTAATGAATGGTTGCAGGTACAGTTTGAGTTACCTTCAAACTTTAGTTTGTCCCTAAAAAGGCTTCTTCAGTTTTAAAATCCCTGGTCTGCTGCCCACTAGTGGGAAATCAGTAAGCTATATTATCCTGAGTATCAAGATAATTAGCCACACGATAATTAGTTAAGCATATGGAAAAATTTACTTAAATGTACAAAATAGACTGGAATGATAGCACACGACTAACATTTACACATGAAGAGAAAGCCCCTGTGTCAGGGGCCAGGGCTGACAGAAGGGTCTTAGGATATGTTAGCGATCTCATGATCTCTTTACTACTTTAAGCTGCTGCTTAACTAAGTGGATAGCGCTCTTGGCAAGACACATTCAAGGCACACACGCACACAATCGAAGGCTTCATGTTTAGAGACTCAGGACAACTCTGTCTGCAAGCGGGGGTAAATAATCATCCTGACTGTTAAGTTAACTGCAGCCGATGTATATCAGTAGATGTGTCAGTTCCTTTCCTAAAAAAAGGTAAACCCTAAGTCGATCTTGGCGATTGGTATTTGTTTCAATGTGTACTTCAACATAAAAAGCCCAAAAATATTCAAGTTGTTCATGTATTTTACCTAATTGCTGTTTCACATATACCACAATTTGAAGCTATGTGGAATATGATTTAAAATGTCAATCAAAAAAAATTATGGAGCCATTATGAAAACTAAAAGCAGCTACAGTACATACAACTTCTTACAAAAACATTGCTTCACAAAATGGTAACAGCTACTTGTTACACAATCAGTCTTGCAATTTCACTTAATCATGTCTGATTATTCCTGTATGCACTCTATTCATATTTGGATGCAAACACGTTCGATATAAATAATGGACTTCTTATCAACAGTCTGACTGCTGAATGTGGAACAGCTGATAATATATTTCCATCATAAACAACAGGCCATTCAACGGCACTTAGTGGTGTGAGCACAACAAACCACAAACCATGAACCTGAAAGAATACACACATCAACAGTTGAGGCAGCACAATAATCAAAATGAATGGTCATTTTGTATAACCGAGAGATACTTAATTAGTCTATTTAATTAGCAGTTTGCATAGGAACAAAATGGTGTGTTATACTCTTACCTTGACATCCTCATCCAGCTTCATGATTTTCTTGATTCGGGCTAGAGGCAACTCCTGCACGCGGAAATCCTTCTGGAAAAAATCACATGTGTGGTCAGTTGTGCTTAAGCATTTGTATGTTTTAAACCATGTTAAACTGTTGAATCTTGTTGTTACTTTCCGTGTGTGAGTGTGAGTGATTTAGTGTGCATAGCGTACCACAGTCAGGTTCCTGATGTCCTCCATGACACGAGGCCAGAAGGACTGCAGGGTTTGCTGGGCATCGCTGCCTCCTGCTCCAAACGCATCTGCTGACATCCTCTAGTCTGCTGCATCAGGGAATGACAGGGGAGGAGAGAGAGAGAGAGAGAGAGGGGGGGGAACGTTGATTATGAGAACAACAGAAATGCAAATATTAAAAAAATATGATGCAACAATTTCGACGGGTCATTCGCTAAAGGACACATGACACCAGGACACGGAATACAGTGTCAGTCCGTGCCTGGCCTGCGCTGTCCAGAACACTTCCTGTGTGTCAGAACCAAAGATCAAATCGCAGCCTTTAATTAGAATACAGTGAAATCTAAAATAGAGCTTCTATTTTTGCTTTGTGGGACGTTGACACCTTCCACCACACCAGTCGCATACTGCCTGATTATGAATGGCTCTTTCAACACTTGCTCTACTGGTGACCCCACACAGATGCAGTAAAAGACCATAATGAGAAACAACACTAACAGCTACATTCCAGAATGTGAACAAATAATACACTAACTTTTGCATGCAAACTGACCTAAAGTTGTTAAGTTAAATAAATAAAAATGTTACACACAAATGCATATTGACGTAAAGCCAGTGCTTCTGCAAGGGGGCCGGTTTGAAAGAGGATCCAGCAGGTTACTATGGCATGCCAGGAATCTGCTGGGGAATATTGGCCGGCCTGTCTGAGCATGCAAAGCTTGGAGTGTCTGGATCGCACTCTTTTACTCTCTCTCTTTTCTCTCTTCCTCAGTGAAAAGATTTGGGAGAAGAAAAAGAAGGACAAGGGGGGGGGGGGGGGGCAGAACAAGAGATGAGTGTGTGAAGCTACTCAAGAGAGACGATGTGTGTGTGTGTGTGTGTGTGTGTGTGTGTGTGTGTGTGTGTGTGTGTGTGTGTGTGTGTGTGTGTGTGTGTTACTGAGGGAGGGGTAGTGGTGCCTTGACCAGTTCAGCATTAATCCAGCGCTAAGAAAAAGTACCAAAGGCTTTAACTGACGGAGGTAAGAGACAGACAGGGCCGCAGTCAGACTGCTGTGCAAACTAGCTATGTGGGTCAAACAAGAGAGAACGAGAGACACACGGCAGGACAAAGAAAAATAGTGTTAGGAGAAGGGGGAACTCCTCTTTATCTTCTCACTCAGGGCCAACAAGCATGAATGGCTCCAACTCTGGTCCAGCTGACAGGCAAATACAAAACAAAAGACAGCCTCTCACTCCATCATCACTCCATCTAGTGTCTCCCCCGTTACAGAAAATTGGAACATTGTTTTTGACTTTAGGTAACCCCCCCACCCCCATGACTCCTTTATTCATACCACTTAAGTGCAGTTGTAAATATTTTACGTGGATAAATGACTAGCTCAGAATGCCGGCCCTTTACCTGATTGACTTTAGACAGGAAAATATTGCTTCTCTGGCAGTTGTGGAAGTTACTGAATAATAAAGAAGAAGCTCCGCTGCCTCCTGGTCTGTCATTCAGTTCTGGACAGAGAGTAACCTGAATCAATGAGATTCAGGCAACAGGGGGGTGGGTGGGGGCTTCAATCAATCAGGCTGCTTGTAGCTATGGCATGCCAAGCTAGTGATTGACCTTGACTGTGTCTCCCTTCTCTGAATGACAGAGCAGTGTCCAGTTGCATTTCAAGGTTGATTGAAATCCCGCAGTCACTAAAACAATCCCAGCATTCCACAGGGCAGCAATGACTGATGGAAATTGTAGTTTCTCTCTCCTATGCCTGATGGGTGACCTGAGCTTTGCCGGTTCTCTCGTGGAGTCTGTTAGTACTTTCTAGCACTCTCAAATGTCAAATACTGTGAACAAAATAAGAGCAATTTGAGAAAAAATTTCTTCCAGCTACATTGTAAAGCATTATCTGTCAGCAATTCCTCTTGTGATCATTTTACACAAGACAACTGCGGGTACCTGTGTGTGTCCGTCCTTCTCTACAACTGGTAAGCCTGATAAGAAACAATAATAGGGCAATTCACTTGACAGCATTACAGACAACCCTCAGGCTAACTACTAACACAACGCTTTGGCCTGCAGGAAACAAGAGGTGGATAGGAGTTTGAATAGAAAATGTTTCTTCTGCTTTGACAAATAGCTCACTTCTCTTAAAAGCCTGCATTTTAATTTTTAAAACACTTGGGGAGAGAGCAGTTATTTAATCACACTAACACCCCAAACCCCTCTCTTTGACCCCATGACCTTCAATATAAATACACAGCCACGCACGAACCACAGCAGCAGCAGCAGCAGGAAGGGTGTGTGTGTGGGGGGGTGGAGGGGATAGGGGAAGTCAATATGTGAGAAGAAATGAGAAAGTGTGGCGACAGGCAGGCTGACGTGTGCAAGGGGAAAAAAACAGAACATATGTGAGAGAAGGGTAAACTATTAACACACCCTCCTTCAGCTAACTACTGTGTTCAACCTGAAGTACACCAATATATACAGGCTTCCCATGGCCTTACATCAATGGAAAGATTGCATGGGAGCCTTCCATAGATAGTATTTAAAATGGATGTAGCATCCAGTCTGACCTCAGTTATCGCCATCTTGTCAGATTTTTACTCCGCCTCATTTCCTCTTACCAAAAAAGGGCATTGATGTGACGTTGGGGGGGAGGGCAATACGCCCATCTAGCTGACGTATACCTCCGAGGCGAAGTGAGGGCCAGCGGGCAGCTAGCTGTCACTCAAGACGCTGCGCCTCTAATTATTCATAGGTTTTTACCTCCAATAAAATAAAAACCAGCGTGATCCAAAAAAAAAGTCACCGCCCTTAGTGTTGTCATGGAGATACGACCTAAACATACAAACTAGAATGTTTTTTTGGACCAGGCCATAAATAGGTTTAATAATACTGTGGAAACGGCTTATTTAACATGGGAGTAAATGAGAAATTGCTCTGTTTTGGTACCACCTCTTAGTGGCCACCCGGTGAACTGAAATTTTTGGCCCTTCCGCATTGGATGCTGGTAGAACTTGCTGTGGTTGGGGCTTGGAGCCTGCTGAAGTCTTCGACTGACTTCTGCAACACTCTCCGAGTGGGGCAATCCACTGCACAAAGAAAATCAATTTAGAAACTCCCTAAAAGTTAATAAATGTCAACGTTATAAAAGTTGTAAAAGATCCAGCGGTTGATGCAGTCAAGTAGAAAAGCCAGTGTCGAGAGATGGCTTATTTTATTTGCAGTGCACTGTATGTATTTCAGGTCTCTAGTCAGGAGTAGTCGTTGAAGAACTAGTACTTAAATGTCCATCTGTACCAAATAATGTGTTAAATCTGGTTGGTCCAGTTCCCTACTTAATACCCATGCTCATCATTGTATTTCACTCTTTGAAAAAAAGGGTCTACAAACATGGTGTTTCATTTGAGCCTGTTATTCTACCGTGTTTTTCTAAGCTGCTACTGTATGCTATATCAGGGCACATTGTGTTTTTCGGGCTGTACATCTCTCCTCTCCCCTTTCCTGCAGTTCTGTTGTCCTTCATCGGGTCATTGAGACAGAGAGTTGCCGGTGTTGGGTTTCCTACGAACTCAGCTCTGTGTGTGTGTGTTTTTTTTTCTCTATGTGAATCTTTGAGGACTGATGTGATGACCGTGCTTTGTCGACATTGTCCAACGCAGCAAACTTGCCCTTCCTTGTTGAGCGGCTCTACATCTCACTTCCCGTCCTATCTCCAGTACTTCCCATCGCTCTCTGTCTATGTGCGTTTCTCCCTTGCTCTGTCTTACTTACTTTTCCAGTGATCCCCTACTTACAAGTTCTCTGAGAAAGCCAATGCTGCTCCTTTTTGCAGCAGCTGAATCAGCATTAATGTTGTTCTGCCAGTCCGGTCGTGCATCTCTCCTCTGTCTGTCTCTCTATCTCATCCCTCCCTCCCTGGCTAACTCACTGGCACGTCACATCAAGTCGCCACTCGCGGCAGCATCAGCGACTCGTTCCAAATCTGACATCACACCATTTTACATTAGCCTTCAATCCTGTCTAAATAATCCTGATAGCAGCGTAGGCAGAAGACCGGAAAAAACTTATCACTTAGCCTATTCATTTGCTTTTTACAATTTGTAAAGGAGCAAGGAAAGGGCAAAGTTTTCTATGTGCAGTATTTGAAGCACATAGGCATCGTTATGAGAGAGATAATACAGTTTAGCTAATTAATGAATTGGTCTTTGGTAATGTGAAATGTTGTGCAGTTAATTGCCCCTTTAATAACCATACAGCTGGTGTAAATTGAGCTTAATGTGTAGCTGATAGGCAATGAGGCATGGCGGTTTTTGGACGACCTGAAGGCCTATCTGTGTCAGAAGAGCGAACCGTTCCCAGAGGTGTTTCAGTATCACGTTGTCGTTGTGCTGCAGTCAAACTCGTCTCATCCCAATTCTTTCCCTGAAGCAGAGCTGACACTTCACATTGTTGTAGATGTGCACTGAGAGGACCTGACCCACACAGAAATAAAGAGGGATAACACTGGACCAAACAAATGTGTAAAAGAGTTCAAAGTGTTATAATCCGCAAATTACCTGTGTAGTAATTTAGTTATTCTGGTAGATTTGATTGATTGAATTTTAATACCTAAATTCTAAGAACTGTGTGAAACTGTCAATGATGCAGAATAGGGGGCTGAACGATTTGGTGAAAATATTTATCTGACAGTATATTGGGATTTGATTTTGCAATATCATTTTTTGAAGTTGAGATTCACTAGAGATAGAGAAAGACAATTCAGCTCCGTCTCAACTTTTTTTACCCTACATTCTGCGTACAATTGTGGGAAGGCAATTATGGGACGTTTTTGAAACCCATCTTCTTTAACAAAGTAGTGCTTAATGGCGTTTGTTATCTCAATGTGCAATCGTGAGACCTTTTCAAACAGTCACAAGCTACACTGAAATAGTACTTTGTTTACTAGACTCCAGGATAAAGCATCACTACTTTCTCCTGACTTTCTGGTCATACACTTGCAGGTGGAGGATATTTTTCGAACCAGGAATGTGAAGTTTTTCACATGAGTCGCACTGGGTCGCACTCGCACTGGGTCATTTGTGATTGGTGAGAATGACACACAAGGAGGACAGAGGGAATTTGTAAAAACCACTGACACAACCGTTTTTACCCAGGGTCAGGCCATTGGGATTTGCTAATCGCATTGTTTTAAATCACAATTTTGGGTTGAAATCGATTTATCGCTCAGCCCTATTGTAGAATGGTCAGGAAGGTCAATAAAGGTTACAGTAAGCCATGATTGAACAAGATACATTACCGTAAACCAGGATATAGTGTATCATGAAACCACTGACAACCTGTACCTAATGTTGACCATACTACAGTATGTCATTTATTTTTATTTTATTATACCTCTTGAATAGAGAATAATAAAAGCACAGGTAAATCATTTCATACCAACACACATTCATTTTAAATGACTGTAAAGAAAAGGTACGTGACAAATCCTATAAAAAGTTCTCACTTTGATGAACACAACCACAAATGAAACGCACACAAAAAGCTGGCATGGTTACAACTTGCCGGGTAAATGATCTACTCAGGCAAACCAAAAAAAACAAGAAGTTCTCAGCGAGGCATTACAGATTAACTACTGGGACACGCTAACATTTTCACAGATGTTGGTGCAAATGTTTTACTATTGAAAAAAAGAACTGACAGGGTTATAATAAAAGGACAAGCTAACTGTGACCTGCAGTGCAACATCCTTTTGACATGGCCAGACTGAACCAGCCAACCAAGCAGCCTCGCAAACTTTGCCCTTGGTTCTGTTTCAAGCCAACTCCAGGAAGTGCTAGTCACTGATCTTCCAAGGTCATTCAACAGAGGAGAGAGAAACCAGAGAGAGAGGGAGGGGGAAGAGAGAGAGAGAGAGACAGAGAGAGGATAGAAAAGAACAGGTTTTTCCAACTTTCACTGCAGCACTTAAGTGACCCCAGTGGTTCTGGCTGTGTACTCTCTAAAAAAGGTAATGAAAACATCCCGTACATTACATATTAGCTAGGCTCAGTAGCCCCCCCTTTGATTTCCGCTTCTCTTGCGTCCCCTCATCTCCCTCTAACGTGTTTCCTTCTCATTGCTGACGGAGAGACTGCAGGAGCCAATCTCACATTCCTGTGACCTTCATCCAATGCTAGGCCCCATCTCTGGCGTCAAAAAGTAGGCAGGGCTTAAGCTACCTGCATCTCACACACTGGAACACTGCTGACTCCTCCTGGCTGCCCACACCATCTTTAGTGACAGTGTACACAATGTAAAAAAACAAAACAAAAGAAAAACAGAGGGGGCAAGGACAAATGAGTGAACGCTAAGCGGTAGTGGTCACCTTAGCAATAAGCTGAGAGGCCCAGCTGTCGAAGTGGTTTGGGTGTTTCGTTAATTTTCCTTCCCCCGGTGTGCCTATGGTACGGTACAGGGCACAAATTATATTCAAATCTCATGCAGACACAAGCCAACCCTGGGATTTGGCAGCAAGGGCTTCAACTTAGGAGTTATTTTTAGTCTCCCTCTCTCAATCTCGTGCTCTCTCTCTCTCTCTCTCTTTCCCCAACGGGACTTTGTTTTGTCAAAGGCACCAATGGAAACTTTCAATTTGGAAGCAAAGGAGAAGATAGAAAGGGAGACAGAGGCAAGTGAGAGAAGAGGCACCCTTCCAAAGATTCCATCAGAAGAGATCAGATCAAACCGTTAGCTTCCTCTGGCCCTAGAGCTGACAGGCTGACAGTCCGTCCCATCTGGGCGTCTGGCACTGTTGGGGGGTGGGGAGGACCGAGGGGGACCTGAGGTCACTGCAACCAGCTGCACCTCCACCCCCGGGGACCCCGTGACACCAACAGTGACAACGACAAACAGAGATATCCGGCCAAAGTCCTTCATATACAACAAATCTCCTTCCAACATGGATGCCATCTTTGCCTCTCGGCTCTGCGTCACTGTCTGGCGCTGGCGTTTAAACAAGGACGAGCGGGATGTTGACCAGCTACGAGAGCCATTGCGGCCAGAGGCCCCCAGGATATCAACACCACCAAGACAGTGAAGTGTATCTGAGAACAGAGTCTGGCAGCCATACACCTAACCCATGAGTAAGTGTTGAAGGGTGTATCTGTGTGCATGGAGATCTTAAGTCAAAACACAACAAAATGACAGCCAAAGACGGACACACTTGAGTCTACATTTTTACTTTGAAGGTGAAAAATTACAAAACTCTACGTGAACAACAATAATTTTAGTTTTTAACCAACGGAAGTTGAAGAGACAACTGAAGGACATGGATGAGACACACACACAACTTCAGTCTTCCCAGCGGAGTACTATAGGACAGGAAAGGGAGGGGAGGGGGGATTGAGGACGGCTGCGAAGGACAGGCACTGTCTCATCACTGCAGAGAGTGATGGAGAGAAAGAGACATCAGAAAGTCAACAGAGGTGAACTTTTTATTGAGAAACCTAAAGCCTAACCAACTTGACAGCTCTTCTCTGTGTGTGAGTGTTTTCAGCAGTCGGACTTACCCCGGTGCCCTTCATGGTGAGCACTCTGCACTGTTGGAGCAGAGCAGAACAGAGGCAAACAGATAGCCCTTTTCAAATCTCCTTGAGAGCAGCAGCGGCAGGAAGAAGAGGCGCAGAGGTTGACAGAAAAACTCTCTCTCAAGCTCCTTCACTTCCTTTCAGTCCCCTTGATCGTATCAACAGACAAAAGACACTCTGGCTCCCCTGGACGGCTTCAAAAAAAAAAAAAAACTCTCGGCCTGGACACAGAGAAGAGCCCCCCCCTTCTTCTACCCCTCCCCCTTCCACTCTCCCTTTACACATTGCCCGGTCTCCTTCAGCAGCCCCCCCCCCCCCCCCAATGTCCTCCTTCTGCCTAAACATACAGCCCCTCTGACCAAGTCCTCTCAACTCACTGACCTTCTCTATTTCTCTGTTTTTCTACTCTCCCTCTCCCTCTCTCTAGTAGCCAGTGACCCAATCATTTGTCTTTCAGTTGACCCCTGGCCCGGTGCAAAGAAGAGTGGCTAGAAGATGGAAAGCCAGCACAGCAGCAGGCAACAGCAGGCAAACAGTACAGCACTCCCGACTCACAGGCTAAAAAAATTGCTCGCCTCCTTCCCCTTTAACATTCAAGAGTAATCAATCTAGCATGCTACATGACACTCAAACCCCGCCTCACAACCCGGCTCCCGCCTCACTCCGACCCTTGCAACCAATGGGAAGACAAGGTCCTCCTACGCCATTGGACGGCGAGCACACCAATCAGCTATGACACATCCCCTGCTCCTCCTCTTTCCTCAGCCCAACCCCCTTCTACCGACAGCCAACTTCCTGCTCTAAGTTACCTTGAGCTGCAGGATAGGGGTCAGTGAAAAGAAAAGAGGAAGAGAGAGTAAAGAGGAGAATAGGTGAAAAAGAGCAAACAAAGTTGCAGAAAGCTGTTGGACGAGTGTGTGAGGGTGTGCTAGTGGTGGCTTGCCTCAGCATTGTTTGTCCTCGGTCGGTCCCTGCCTCTGCTGCTGCTGCTGGACGGATGAGTAAGGTTCCACGGGCTGCTCTCTGACAACTGCTCTCTGCTTATTTACAATGTCAAACTAAATGTCTCCCTCGGCCCGCCTCCTCTCTGCAGCTACAGGCTGTCAACACAGTGATGCAGGCAGCTACGCTGGTCCTCACTGGCTAAAACAAGTGCCAGACTGGATGCCGCATGTTGCATCCACATGATTTAAAGTACAAAAGCATACTAGGCAGTCTCAAACGTTTGCCCAGGTATACACGCACATCCACCACACACACGCACGTTTTGTCCTTGCTTTCTCATTCATCCTTGCTCACAGTCAAAGGTATACACCGCAAACTTCTAGCCTCAAACGAGTGTCTACTTTTTATAATTATATTTATGGTA
This sequence comes from Ammodytes marinus, assembly GCF_949987685.1. Taxonomy (NCBI): domain Eukaryota; kingdom Metazoa; phylum Chordata; class Actinopteri; order Uranoscopiformes; family Ammodytidae; genus Ammodytes; species Ammodytes marinus. The sequence continues at coordinate 14,288,619 of NC_137221.1, forward strand.
CTGTTAATATTATTATAGCAAGAGGAAAAACATTGTCCACACATGCATGGTCACTCATTATTCACAAATAATGTGAATTAGTTGAATAAGACGTTATTTACGAACGGGAAATGTTGGTTATGTAACTAGTTGTCACAACCAGAAAATAAATCCAATGAAACAGTAATTATATAATGGTGTCAAACTAATTTAAACAAATGAATTACTGCAAAACAGATCATTGCAGAGCCTTTGTACAAAATGAAGCAGAATCAGCTGACTTGTGAGCATCCACCGAGGAGGGAAAAAAAGTTCATTTGATTCTTGTTCTATTTGCGGATAAACACTACTTGTGAGATATGGGTAAAAGTCTGTATTCAAGGACATTGTTGTATTGAATCCAAAAAAACTATGCCGACAGGGACTTCCACGATTCAAACTTTATCAAAAAAATTATTAAACATGTCAGCATTGTTATACAATGCCCTTCTTGTTAACTCACTGTTTCTTTTGCATACTTTCTTCATATTAACCTTTACATTAAAAACACGGACACTGCTGCTCTTGCACTACAACTCAATGTACCAGCGACTACGTCAGTAATTCACATCTAATATGCAAACTCATCAAGACACGTGAAGCTTAGACAATAGTTTCTAGAAGTTACAGAACCTAAAGGTGTGATGATAATATCAACTTTGGCCAGTGATATCTTGTTTAAAGGGATGATGATATGACCTGAAGCGTTATGCTGAATCTTACAGCAAAATGTAAATACTGATTGTAGTGAGGAACACAACAAGCCTAACAGAGAGAGAAAACCTGCCCCATCAATGACAAACCTAGAGGGGGAGGGGAACCAGAAGGATGGAGAAGGGCAGAGAGGAGAGTTGTTGCAGGATGGGAGGGGTAGAACAAGTGGAGAGAGGGTGAGAGAACAAGATAAAGACTCCAGAGAAGGAAAGCTAAATGTTCCCTTTTCTATTTTTGTGAGGAGCATGGGGACTAGAGTGGGTACTACAGCCATCCAGTTAATGATTAGAACGGAGCTGCACAAAGATTATTAATCTCTATAGCGTGGCTGCCGTGCCAGAGCAGTTCTCTCTGTAGATGTATTCCGGCTACCCAAAATGCCTCAGTAATGACACCTGGCAAGGTCACCGTGCAAATGGGACTTCCCATGACCTGTGCCGCCCGTAGCAGGACGTGTTTGCTTTCACTGATGCTGTTTAGAGATAAACATGCCACCAGCCCAGAGTGCGGGCTTCATAAACACTCAGCAAAGCCATGCTATCACCCACAAAACAGGCAAAGAACACATGCAAACCAATATGACTAACTGGTAACTAGTTAGCTGACTGACTTCCACATAGGTTACTAAGATAAAAGTATCCTTTGGTATGGTAACAGACAGGCATCCAGCCATTTTAAGTCAAGTGTAACTACTGCAAAGAGTGCAGTATAAGGTAAGAATAGAGAATGGGTAGGCTATAGCTCTTCAATTAATAGTAAACTCAGCTGACAGAGACACTGAAATAGTATTTGTCTCCACTGATAACAGTGAATCGGAAATGCTGAAGCACCTTTTACACTGTTACTCACTGACAGGGCAGATATATGGAGTATTCAGTATTGTTTTCACTACGATATTTTGTATGACGGGACTCTATGGCTAAACGCATTTATTTGTAATCATTGATGATCAGCTAATCCAACAAGGATTTTGTTCCGTTTCCCTTTAAAGCTATTCTTTCAATATTCAAGCATTATAAATATGCATGTCAATGAACTTTTATCATAAACAGGAGTGATGTAACCGTGACCGGAGTAAGAAAAAGAAAACACAGACTAAAATGTAACACATTGACAGATAAATGCATTTTGTGACCTTATTTACACTGGGACTTGAGCGCGTTAGCCTTTAGTACATTGTTGTATTTGAGGTATACGTCCTAGCATTGTATTTATCAAGACAGTTAGGATGAACAAAGAGCCTAGCAGCACACACGTTGAACCCAACATAGGCTACTAGTGTGGCAGACAGAAGCCGGTATTTACCTAATTATCAGTGAGATTAACAACAAACAAGATTGTTGTGCTAAACATGGACATATCGGTTATTAAGCATAAACATTTAGCACCAGTAGCTATTGTAATGATAGTCTCTCTTGACCATGACTTCGTGCGAACATTAGTGAAGTAAACGCTAGCTTATTGGAGATGCACACTGGTGACAGTGACCGTATTTTGTATGTGTAATTTTAATCACCACTGGACAATGTCCTGCCATCAAATGAAAGTTTGCAAAGCTTTCCAACGCTGGGAAGAAGCAGCCTAACCAATAAAGACAACGTTTGGATCTGTCCTTCAGACCAATCAAACCTCGGACTAGATTCCACCAATCAAGGTTTTTAGGGCTAAGTTCGTTCTGCAACTGACACCATTCGGGGCCCAGTAGGAATGGCCACTCTGCCTGACAATCACTCTGATAAGATCCAACATGGTGGACACAGAACATCAGTTTCCTGGCCGCCCGTGATCCCTTCAGCGGGCCACCAATAAGCGCCTCAGAGAGCGGGGAGGGAAATGGCGCCTATGTTCATCTTCCAAAACAATCGTCTATTGGTCAAGAACAGCAAATGAAAATGAGCCAAGTAAATGCCCATTCTTCCACCCGGCACGGACTCATTTCTTGTAAATGCTCTACTCGCATATGAATTTTAATTTCTTACTCACTTTGTTTTACGGGTTCCAAGTGAAGTCCGTCTCAGCGTATTATTTATTTTATTTAGCAAGCAAAGGGAAACAAGATGGCTGCCACTCGAACCGGAAACAGTTGAAGCACGAACGCGATGACGTTGCCTGAGCTTCGACGTCAATGTTCCACCGGTCTTCTAATCTTTTACTATCTATGCTTCTAACTAATAAAATAGGTCTCTTCCCCCGCATATGTAAAAAGGAATAGGGGCTATGAGACCAATGCATTAAATCCCAAAGTATCATTAATTTTATATATATATTTCTCACCCATTTCCAACATGTTACCGTCTTAATGATGTAGGGTAATAAATAAATACCACTGCTGCTAATAATACCAAAAATAAAATAAAGGGGCAGTTAAATTAAAGGAGCGGTGTTTAGAATTATTGGCATTTTTCAGAACAGACTTGGTAGAAATGGAATATTATATTCATAAGTCTGTTTTAAATAATGTAAAAGAAAAGAAAAAAAAAGAAAACTTGTTTTTTTCTATTTTTTTAGCCTTTTATATCTACATAAGAGCAGGGCTTGCCACCATGGAGGCCACCATTTTGCACTGCCATGATTCTACAGTAGCACAGAATGGACAAACTAACATTTTTAAAGTGGGTGTGATGGGGAAATGCACCTGTTGGAAGACGAAGAAGTACTATAGAATAAATAACTAAATACAGCTTCACTTCATCACTTGATATTGTGGAAAAACTTAAGGCAGTGGTGGATGATACCATCTTTAGTAACTAGCTTCTTGTCCTTGAAGGCCACAGTAGCTTCTGTTCAAACCGTGGGATTATCCAGGGAGCATTGCATTATAGAACTTTCAACATTAGATGCCACTAAATATTCAGATACATTACACACTGCACCTTTAAGTATAATCTACTTAAATGTGCTGCACTGTAAAAGACTTACCAGTACACTAAAATCAATAACAATATTGCTATTGTTGCTGCTGGTGTTAATAGTAACACAAATAATTGAAACACATGGAAATAAACAAAGGTTTTAATTTTTTTAAATGTATCAACAACAAAAAAAACATGTCAAATAATGTTTTATAAACTAAACTCTTCCTCAAAAGTATGGATATTCAGTTTACACGATTTGGGAAACTGACAATTATTTCCTTGACACAAGTTCCAGGAGGGTGGAGGTGATTTTGTCCAGTTTATTGGAGTATTGAGGGCCCCTGTCCATCATCCTGGGTCCTCGTTGCATGTGGAGGGGAGGTGTAGAAGAGTGTGAATCCAAAAAACCCTCAGCAGTAGATCGGTAGTCACGAGGGTGTATGGGTTCTTGAAATCTTTCAGGATAACGTACTGGCTCTTCTGGATGGATAGCATGTTGTGGTCGAGACATCTTTTGCAACCCAAAAGCCTCTGAAAAAACAAAAGGAAATAAAACTGACGATCTTGCCCACACAGTTATTACACAAATAAAAATTACCAAAAAAACAAATATGTGAGATTAAAATGTAAAAGTAGTCTAAGTTTTCACACAATTATAAACAGTACTTCCTTTATTTGCTTTTCATCAAGAATATTTTGTCAAATCTCACTGAGGTGAATGTCCTCTGACTGACCCCATATCATCTGTTATGCAGCATAACACACACACACACACACACACACACACACACACACACACACACACACACACACACACACACACACATATATACAGTGTTGTGCCTGAACGTGTTTAATGAACAATCGTTCATGAACTTATTCATACTGGGGGCGAACGTGAACTGAACGGACTGTTTTCTGCCTGATGAACGTTATTGTGAACGCGTTCATTCTGGCGTTTGTGAACGGCGCTCAGTTCGTTGTTCAAGAGTGCCAGATTTCCATAGAAAATCTCGCTAAAACACACAGTAAACAGGCCTTGATATCTAGCGGAAAACACCTAAGCTGGCAACACCATATATATACAATATAAAACAAAATTATACAATTTACCTTCATAGCGGCTTCTGCTTGACTGTCTTGGTTCTACTTGGGCCGGATGATGGTATTCTTGGAGCTGCTTGTCTTCCAAGTAGTGGCCTTGAGCTCGTCTAAGGTCTGAATCTTGTCTGTGTTGTAGTTTTGAGTCATACTGTTGTCTAATAGACAGCTCTGTGTGTGAGCTGTTGTAGTCAGTAGAGATAACTGCTCGACCGTGGCTGTTTTGCTACAACAATAAGAACACATGCTTCTTTATTGGCAGGTCTAACGTGTTACACAGAAGCAGAAAATGACATGTTCCATAAGAAAAATGTACACTGTGTGAGGTGATACTTACCCCAGATTTCTCAGATTTTTTGTTCTTGAATTCTTTCAGAAGGTGGCAAAGTTTGTTCTTCAGGAAGTCCGCCTCTTCTGCGTTCTCTATTTCAATGTTTTTCTAGTTGGAGCAAAGTGACAAGGAAAACAAACATAGTTAAGAAGTGCTACATAACACTTGGCTGCTATGTGTATCGCATATTATGAATTTGTGAATTTACCAGAATATCAAAAACATCCTCCGTCTCAGAGCCACCTCTTTTGTAGCTTTCAGTATGATGTGGGTTCTAAAAAAAATAAGCAGATTTGTCACCAATACAACAATAATACCATATTGACAATTAATTATTACTTATTATTATTCATAAGAAATAGCCAAATTAAAATACCTGTAATTGTATGTAGTGATCAGGATGTTGTGGTCCATGGATTTCAGGTTTCAATGGTGCACCGACAGGTCTAGGGTGACCGCCAAACTCTTGATTTTGGGTTACGTACTCTTCAGTGTACCTTAACGCAGAAATGTCCACAAACAGAATGTAATGTAAGATATAAACAAAAAGCAATCGGTCATAGAATAAAAATTGAAATTAAAACAGGTGTTAGCCAACCGGTTTTAATGGCCAGAATACTCTAGCGATTAATAACCCGGTACATTATCACTCACATCTCCTTGGTCGTTTCCACCTCCTCTGCAGTGGCATCTGTGAAGCGACTCTTTCTTCTTCTTTTACTGTGTTCCTCATCTTTAGCGGCACCTGTCAGAAAGCGCCTGAATGGCTCTGGGATGTCAGATATGGCCCTAGTAGCTTCCCCTTGTCTCTGCGAGATAGGGGGTCCTGTTCTGCTCATTCCAGGGTTGGAAACTTCTCCCTCTTGATGCTGCTCTCCCATTTCGTGCCAGTAATCTCTGATTGTATTAATCAAATGGTCACGCGACTGCTCCCTCTCCATAGGAGTGGGAAAGCTCCTCTTTTTGGCCTCTGGTTCACCTGATCCCTGCCTACCTGCTCTATTCACACCTTCCTGTCTACCAGATTCCCTTTCCAGAGACCATCGTTGGTTATGGTCTGCTGGGTTTGCCGGCTGTGAGGGCATGTACTCTGCAGCACGAACCTGCTTGCGTCTGACTTCCTCAGTGTAGAACTCCTTCAGATGATCTCTTTCTTGGTTGGGCCTTCTGATAGGAGGAGCCTCTACTGGGAAATACTCCACATTCTGAGCCTGGCCATAGGGAATCTCCTCCCTTGAATTGAACATGGGAGCACCATCAGGACCCAGTAGGGCTCTTCTAGGTTGATCTTCAACATATTCCTCTGTATAGTCCCTACGGTAATCTGGGTCAACAACCTCTCGTCTGTACATATCACTTTCTCTGTAATCTCCTCTCAGTAACTCCTCTTCTATGCGATTATGGCTGAATGTGTCCCCCCGTTGGGACATCGGTCTGTTTATGTTCCCTATGAAAGGATCTGCTGCGTGGACTGGGGGTGCATTTGGGTTTTCTGGTGGATACCGTCCTTGGTGAGAGAACTCATCCTGATAGCCCATGAGTTGTTTAAGGTGTGATGGCATATCGTGTTGGGTCAAACTCAGTGGGACATTTCTGTCCCGAATTTGAGTCCGCCTTGGGGGAACTAGGGAAACAGAGTAAACATATAGTAGTAAAATTTAACTGCAGTTTTTCTATTAATTGTTCCTCTACAGATGAAGTGGCCCTCAACCAAAAGCTGTGTGCAATGAATTTATCTGCAGGTAAAATAAGGCCTTCTAGTATTCTTGTGATTTACAGCAGAGGTCAGACAGTGTGGGGCACTAAATTAAATATTTATGTGGTTTGGTGAACATGTTCCAGGTATTTATCGGGAGGGCTAGAGCTTAAAATTGGTCAGGTGGATATATCAGTTGATAGTTGCCTATTGCAGATACATTAGTATAAGTGTAAATGATGTCCTACTCAGTATACACAGTCAAAATAGTGTAACAAATCTTATCAAAAGGTCAAGAATTACTGGCATTAATCATTAGTTAATTTTTTTTTAATAAATGTTAATAAAAATAACATTTACCAAAAAAAATTGCAATACCATCCTTGTTTTTACAAAAACAATGTCGTATGCATCATTAACTTATCCAATATCTATTACTACACAGAATTCACATTGTTAATGTACCTCTTGAGGTGTTGTACTTGCCCTCCATTGATTTTTTTAGCCTTTGCTGAAACACAAAAAAGGAAACACAATTGTTAGTTACTCTCTAAAAATGTTTGCCTTTTAAAATACATTTTATTGAATAATATTCAATATATCTTGTTACTGATATCTCTATGTTCCACCACCTGTGGCTTTCCTCGTCCATCTTGTCTCTCTATTATCTCTGCTCTGGCTCTTATGATCTTTCCTCCTTGGGTTAATATGGATTGTTTATCCCAGGTCACCAGATCTGGCCGCTTCAGTTCCTGCGTGATCACAAAGGTAAGATATTCTCACTTTATTTATGCCTTCTAAATTAAAAAGGCAAAGCAGACGCTCTGAAAATGTTGACAGTGCTTTACCACATATTTCTGTCGGTGTTTACGTCCAATCACATGGTGGACTGTTTCTGGTAGGTTTGCAGTCAGTTGACATAGCTTGCATGTGTACCTGGGGTATCCTTGTGGATCATTAGAAGGAACTTCTTCCAAATAATCCAAACCTAAGGAATAAAAGCAGAAACAATGTTTAAAAGGGATCAAATGAACATTGAAATAAACGGAAATTGTACAAAAGGTATTGTATCAAGGTATTCACCAATGATGGGCTCATTAATCTTCATGTAGTCCAGATAGTGTAGAATGCCCTCAAAAACAGGTAAGGGCTGTTGATAGACAGCAAGGCCTGTGAAATCCAAACTCTGTTAGTTAGCAAAGGACAACATCATCACATTTACTTTTTTTATTATAAAAGTATTCTATGTACAGTATCTGGTCCAACCTAAATGTTGAATGCGTTTTGCATGATGTTTAGCTTATATTATATGTCATTTGTCAGTGCAATGTTCCATTAACTTTGATGTAATTTGATTTGCTTTATGTATAGCTAAACCCTAGGATGGAAATCCAGACCAACATCTAGAAAGATGTAGGGTCTGGCCATGAGCAATATACCTTCCCAACTCAAGGGGTGGCACCAACTCCAGAGGTCTAGTTACATGTCGATGACACTTGTTGAGAACTACAGGTCCTTCTCATATAATTAGCATATTGTGATAAAGTTGATTATTTTCCATAATGTAATGATAATAATTGAACTTTCATATATTTTAGATTCATTGCACACCAACTGAAATATTTCAGGTCTTTTGTTGTTTTAATACTGATGATTTTGGCATACAGCTCATGAAAACCCCAAATTCCTATCTCAAAAAATTAGCATATCATGAAAAGGTACTCTAAACGAGCTCTTAACCTAATCATCTGAATCAACTAATTAACTCTAAACACCTGCAAAAGATTCCTGAGGCTTTTAAAAACTCCCAGCCTGGTTCATTACTCAAAACCGCAATCATGGGTAAGACTGCCGACCTGACTGCTGTCCAGAAGGCCATCATTGACACCCTCAAGCAAGAGGGTAAGACACAGAAAGAAATTTCTGAGCGAATAGGCTCAGAAATTTTCCCATATGTTCCCAGAGTGCTGTATCAAGGCACCTCAGTGGGAAGTCTGTGGGAAGGAAAAAGTGTGGCAGAAAACGCTGCACAACCAGAAGAGGTGACCGGACCCTTAGGAGGATTGTGGAGAAGGGCCGATTCCAGACCTTGGGGGACCTGCGGAAGCAGTGGACTGAGTCTGGAGTAGAAACATCCAGAGCCACCGTGCACAGGCGTGTGCAGGAAATGGGCTACAGGTGCCGCATTCCCCAGGTCAAGCCACTTTTGAACCAGAAACAGCGGCAGAAGCGCCTGACCTGGGCTACAGAGAAGCAGCACTGGACTGTTTCTCAGTGGTCCAAAGTCCTTTTTTCGGATGAAAGCAAATTTTGCATGTCATTCGGAAATCAAGGTGCCAGAGTCTGGAGGAAGACTGGGGAGAAGGAAATGCCAAAATGCCTGAAGTCCAGTGTCAAGTACCCACAGTCAGTGATGGTCTGGGGTGCCATGTCAGCTGCTGGTGTTGGTTCACTGTGTTTTATCAAAGGCAGAGTCAATGCAGCTAGCTATCAGGAGATTTTGGAGCACTTCATGCTTCCATCTGCTGAAAAGCTTTATGGAGATGAAGATTTCATTTTTCAACAAGACCTTGCACCTGCTCACAGTGCCAAAACCACTGGTAAATGGTTTACTGACCATGGTATTACTGTGCTCAATTGGCCTGCCAACTCTCCTGACCTGAACCCCATAGAGAATCTGTGGGATATTGTGAAGAGAAGGTTGAGAGACACCAGACCCAACACTGTGGATGAGCTTAAGGCCGCTATCGAAGCACCCTGGGCCTCCATAACACCTCAGCAGTGCCACAGGCTGATTGCCTCCATGCCACGCCGCATTGAAGCAGTCATTTCTGCGAAAGGATTCCCGACAAAGTATTGAGTGCATAACTGCACATAATTATTTGAAGGTTGACTTTTTTGTATTAAAAACACTTTTCTTTTATTGGTCGGATGAAATATGCACATTTTTTGAGATAGGGATTTTTGGTTTTTCTTTACTTTTTTGCCAAAATCATCAATATTAAAACAATAAAAGGCTTGAACTACTTCAGTTGTGTGTAATGAATCTAAAATATATGAAAGTCTAATGTTTATCAGTACATTACAGAAAATATTGAACTTTATCACAATATGCTAATTATATGAGAAGGACCTGTAAGTGGTGTAAGGTAATAAGTGAAGACTGTAGCTCTAGCTGCAGCCAAAAGTGTTTGATTCGCCAGTCCAAGTACATCAGAAATCCGACAACTGTAAATGAGCAACTGTATGTGTTTTAGATGATCTCCAGTCTTCAAATTCTGCTCTTCTTACATCAGCATGGAAACAAACATTGGTTGCTTTTACCCCATCTAATGATTCTTTGGAGTTGCTTCGCAAATGTCTTCAGGTAACAGTGTTGCCATAGAGGATTTTATGGCAGTGTTTCCTAAAACCTCTCCTGGAGTGCCACTTGTTTGGCATGTTTTAGATCTCTGCACCATCACAGCTGATTAAAATCATCAAGGAGTTATAACTCATGAAGCTGCTTGATAACAAGCTAATCATTCGAATCTGCTGTGTTGGAGCAGGGAGCTATCTAAAATGTGCACAAAAAGTCCTCCGGCAGGGGTTTGGGAAACTTTTTTTTTTAATGGTACACAAACACATTCCTTGCAAGAGAAATAAATGCCTGGTTAGGCATTATGGCCCTAGCCTCCTTTGACATCCATCTAATGACAAAAGCAGATATACGCTGTAGTTGCCAACAGTTTAGGGAAAAGGATTCTTCCACTATCTGAAAAGAATTCCACTAAAAAGTCACAAAAATGTGTGTTTACTTCAAGTGTGAGCTTGCCACAGCTCTTTCATACGTTTAAACAGAGGTCCACCTTCTGAATTTGAACATACACCACATTGTTCAACAGTTAAAACAGGAACATTCTTTTCTGTACACCAGCACACATGCACAGAGTTTTTTCCTATTCCATTTTGAAAAAAGGGAAACATTTATTTTCCCTAGTCTGTCTTAAAAACCACATCCCAACATGGAGTTGGATCAAAAAATCTTGCTTGCTTGATTTGCAGGGCTGCGCAGCTCATTGTTGACATTTGTTGTGTGCATGGGCTTCTCTGCGACGTACTATTTTCTCAGAACACTCTTTCCTGCATTGAACCACAGAGATGTTTGTGCACTTGATGAAGTTCCAGCATCAAAACTAATTATATAACCTCCAATCTTTACAAAAGTAAGCGTGGTGTCTGCATGGGACATTCCACCCTATTTTGTGATAGTGTCACCGATTTGAATAATGGGTGAATGAGTAACATTTATTAAAAATATAAAGTGTCAACTCAAAGAACACCAGTCAAGGGCACACTCTCAACTAGTGTTCAACACTAGGTCTTACATTCAACAATGTAAGCAATCTCAAAGCCATCCAGACCCAAAACAGTCAAACCTGTCTACACAGTTGAAGAAACCTCCAGTAGTAACATGGATCCAGTCCAGATGGGAGCGCTATAATCGTTCCCCAGTTGGTAAACCCGAGCCTTTCGAATTCAGGTCATTTTGTAATACTCAATCAGTGACTCGTCAAACTAGTAAACGTGACACAAACATTTTAAAGAAGCCCAATGCACATTATGGAATTAAAGTTAAGATAAAAGTGAAGATTAAAAACTGACTTTGTGCAGCACACAAAGACACTTTCCAGTTTAGTTAAACTGCCAAGAGCAATATTGAAACTGGCCATGACAAAGTGCAGCCAGTCCTCCACCATTAATAAGATAAGATTATAACAGGCCATTGTTGTTGACCTCTGAACTAATGATCAGCTCCAGATAGTTGCACTCTGGCTAACATTGATCAGTTCAATACCAGAATGATTTGCCAGTTCTGGCACTTCATTAATAACAAGATCTGCATTAGTCTGGAAATCAGACATGTTGTTTTTATGCAGCAGTTCAGTCGTTTCTGCTACCTTAGACACTGTCAAACATACAATGCAAAGCATGTATGTGGACAAACAAGCATTTCACCTATGCAACATCTCTTTCCAAAACTATTGACAACAATTTGCTGCTTCAGTAGCCTTCACTCTTCCAAGAAGCCTTAATGCAGGCACAAGAGTCTCAGTGAGGTCGGTGCTGCCGTTAGGCAATAAGGCATGGCCTGTAGTTCCCATTCATTTCAAATGTGCAGAGTGGAGTGAAGTCAGGTCTTGTTGCAGGTAAGACAAGATTTTCCGTAATTGGATCAAGATATGTACACACATCTTTGGCCATACAGCCTTAAGATCAAGATGATAATTTCAAGATTCCATATGATAATCTAGAAAGTGTTGGCAGTTTTTTTATATAGTTCAATTCAGTCCAAATGATGACACTTCCGTTGATTTGAGTTCATGACCGTTCTTAGAAGACCGCAACCATTGCTTGACCTAGACGCAAAATGCTGTCTATCGAAACCAGGCAACAGATTAAAGTGAACTCTGTTACGTTTGTGTGTGGAAATATTTACCTACCAGAATAGACAGCAAATATAAACAAGGCCAGACAAGAACACAATGACAAGGCTGAAAATGAAGTCTACTTACCCTCTGCTACTAAGGCATCCTCTTTCTGCCAGGAATGAAAGGAGAGCAATAAATGATTAAGTCAATCAGTGCTGGTTAAACAGGACACTGGTTAGAGTTTACCAACTGCTACAAACAGAGAAAGGATTACATTATTTTAACATTTTTTAACACACAATGGTGAACCAAGACCACAGCTCACTTGAGGTGCAGTAAAGGTACACGTCTTCATTGTTTTTTTTGTTTGATTGTGAATGCAAAGTCAATAGAAGTGTGTCCCCCCACATGTGGGTGTTTTTCAAATAAAGTTTTTAAAACATGACTGCATATATTAAGATACCTTATTTGTAGGTTTTATTAAGTCTTAAAGATCAAAATCAGCAGAGCAGCCCAGATGTCTATCTCAACTTCCTTCAGCCTCCGCTGGGGGATCCCCAGGCGTTCCCAGGCCGGCAGAGAGATATAATCTCCCCAGCATGTCCTATCTGTAGGCACTAGGCAGGGAACCAGTATCCACTTTTCTTGTGGCTCGAGGACATCCTCCATAGGAGGACATCCTCCATAGGAAACTGACTATTAAGGACCTATAAAAGTAAATTAGTATCCAAGATACTTATGGTTGTCATTGACAAAACCACGACCATCATTCCAGCAGTATGGCATGAGAAAGAACCAAAGCTCTGAATTTTGATGCTGTTTTTGTTGCCTTGAATTTAAACACTTGGACTGATTTGGCCCAAGAAAAATGCAAGCTCAGCTATGGTTGACAGCCTCCAGGAAACAAATGGCTGCTTCGGAATTGAAAAGAGACTTTTAGTGATGAATAACAGTTACGTATATGTTTTGTTTTTCCAAAAACACAAAGCCTGCTGTTCTTGCAAACATGTCCATAACAATTGGCCACATGTGAAGATGATGATGACGGGAGACAGCATGTAAAGATCAATTCGTATAGTGTTCTGAACCTAAATGTGTCAACATGGTGCCACAAACTTACTGCAAGGTGCACTCTACAAAGACACAGTGCTCCTCCAAATCGACCAGGGCTTCACAAGGGTCAAAGACAAAATGTTGGTTGGCATTTCTATATTCTTTGGTTGCTTGTTGTTGCTCAAGAAGTGATTGAACACGTACAGTTATTCAGATGGGTAGCCAGGATGGAAAATGTAGGGCACATATGAACAAACTTCCAATCTGCACAGAAGTTCCTCTTCAAGTCCGTCCCAGAAGAATACAATGCAAAGGTACCTTGGCTGTTGCCGTCTCTGATGCTGGTATTTACTAAACCACCGCTTTATGTAACTCCAGCATACCAAGATGTATGAGAGTCTGGCTGGCAGGACAGAAGTAAGTAAGGTCACAGGACATGTAGGCAGGCTTTGCAACAGAAATTAAACCTTAGAGATGTCCCGGTATGTTGCAAACATTTTGGAAAGATAGTGAAATATCACTTTTGGATGCTCCATGTTTCCTGCTTAAAGTTTTTTCTTGAACCTGTTGAAGACCTGTGACTGAATGAAAAGAAAAATCAGCAGGTTAATGTAACAAAACTAGTCAATGTGAAGAGCTCATTGACCACTGAATAATAAGTCTATCACTGGGTGTTACTATTAGCTATGACAGCATTCAGCAGTTTTCACATACTGTGTAGTTTTCAGAACCAGTAAATGGTGAGGTGTACCTTTAAATGTCCCGGTGTAGTCAGGTGTATCTTATACAAGGTTTCACCCCTGATGGATTTATTACAGATCTGGATCAAAAGACAAAGCACAAATCTATTAGTCTCATAGCTACATATGGCATAAGTTACCACTTTGTTGGGTAAACAAAGCTAGGCCATAGGGGTACTATAACATATTACTACCATTTTATTATAAAGAACTTATCAAACAGCATCCCAAACTACAGCCTCCAATTTACCAATAGGTTGAATCAATACTGTATGTTACACTGTTTCAACACACTACACTGATAAGCTGTTATACAGGGCTCCTACAGCTTAAAAGAACAGTTAGATTTAATCATTTTCAATGCCACTTGGACTGAAAGAATCATTTTACAAAAGACAAAACTGTTGACATTCTTTATGTTATTTGGTATTTTGTATTATTTTTGCTTAGGTAATTCAAAATACACAAGTAAGAAACAACATGTATGAGAATGTGTCAGTCATCAGTACCTAAGTGAATGGTTAACGTTAGCTATCTTACCCCGCATTCAATGAATTCATTCTCTTCTTCGTACGGTGTTTCGAAATTGTCCATTGTTGGGTGTTACGACTTGCTTTGATTACAATAAGCCAGTATAATAATAGTAATAACCGCCAATAGCTTAGCTTAGCACGCGTTTAACCAGTTGGCTTGACCTAGCGCGTTAATGGCAAAACCTTTGTATAGAACGCGGTTAGCAAATCATTTGCGACAACTTTCTACGAATAAGCTTAAATTTGGTTTATATTGCATATGTTGTATTGCCTTTAGCTACTCCTTTTCTTTTTTGCCTTTAGCTAATTCTGTTTACACTATGGCCAAAATGACGACAAGGATTTTTTCTTGAACTTCCTGTGTGTTTGTGCAGTTCGCCCTAGAACCTCACATGAGCGGCGTCTCTGAAGTTTATAGGTCCATGCTCTGAAGCAGTGCCAGTCTCTTACGGTTGAGACGATCACGGTATCGGAAACGAGCGCACCCCAAAGAAAAAGGTCGATGGAGGTCTGTTTACGTCCCCTTATGGTCAGGACCTTAATTGCATTCAACATTCAAAGACAGTGCAGACAGGAGTGCAAATATGTGTTCATTAATTGTCTGTTTATTTGGTTCGAAGAAGAATTTGCTTTCTATGTAGGACTACGAAAAAAAAAAACAGTTGAAGTCTGGCTTTGGCACCAGGGCACCTTTCTAGCTGTGAGGCATGTGCACAGCCTTCAGATGACTTAAAGGTGCACTATGTAGCATAACTTTGGGTGTGTCAGAGATGTTAACCTTTTCTAAGGTATATTCTTAAAACTGAATAAACTTAATTTACTCAGATGCAAATTTGACCCCCTGAACACTGTTTAAAGTTAGAAAGCTACCTGAAAAGTTACTATTTCACTGTTGTTGTTAATGGCAGCAGGGCCCACTGTTTTGTTTACAAGGATTTTCTAGTCTTACGTTTGGTTCCAGGTGTCTCAAAATAATTTCGTTTTGATGTATGATTATACAATTATTCATACGATACGAGTTAGGCCACATGTAGAGAAAATATGTTTAGTAAACTAACTGCAGGCTACTCATATGTAAACAAAATACCCTCCCCTGAAACTGCACAGTGCACCTTTAAGGGTAACTCTATATTAAACTAAACAACACAACGGTTTCTTTTCACTCGTGATTTCAGAACAGTGGAGGTCTGAGCGTCGATGAAGACGTCAGTGTACAATGGGTAACACTTTACAATAAGGTACACAAAAAAAGAGTAGTTACCCTTTTAAAAATGTTAGTTTACCTTTTAAAAAGGGTAGTTTACCTTTTCAAAAGGTTAGTTTACCTTTTAAAAAGGGTAGTTTACCTTTCAAAAAAGGTAGTTTACCTTTTTAAAAGGTAAACTAACCTTTTGAAAAGGTAAACTAACCTTTTTAAAAGGGTACTTTTTTTTGTGTACCTTATTGTAAAGGGTTACCGTACAATGTATGTACCTCAGGCAGTTGTCTGAATGACCGTTTGGCAGGCCATGTTGACATGGATACCAATCAGAAGCACTTACAGGTATAACTCCCATCATATGTACATGCAAATATGAGTGTGTACACCAACCAATGGTTTACACACCCTTTTTCACAATGAGGCTTTAAAATAAATGGTAATTACATATAATGATTTGCTTTCAGGGACATGGCTTACTACTCAGCTTCAGAAAACCTTTTCCTAATGATTTCACAAGTGTACCATTCTCTTCAGTCCATTAACCCACACTGCATTAAAACAATGATCAAAATTGAACTGATCTACAACCAAGTGTCAGATAGATGCATTTACAAATACAGTAAAAAATAAAGGTATGACAGCAATCCAAAACAAATCCTGAAATTATTCTGATCACACAAAGGAGACACATTCTGGTGCATTATCTTAAGTCACTTTCAATACAAAAATATCACACCAGCGTCATCCATTCCACCTTAAAACTGTAGAAGTTAGATGGGCAGAGGCCAAAGAAGGAGAAGCCTGCGTCTGATGAATAGCAAACCTTAATTCGCAATGTACTGATAACGTACAGCACAAAGAGATGTACACTGACACACAAAAAAACAAGACAGTTCTGTTAATAAAAGCCATGTGAATAAATAATCTCTTTCCAAAATCATATCGAGGATCAAAGTGAGATGTTTCAGTAGCAGGAGGGTCAGGATGAGGAGGAGAAACTTTAATCATTTTGAAGAGTTGTAGAGACCTCCTGGAAGATTGTTCAGACGCGAACGCAGCTCCTTCCGGACCTGGGTCACCCTCGCCAGTTTGCGCTTGTATTCCTGAAAAGGTCCACAGCAGAAAAAAGTCCATCAGAGTCCAAAGACCTTATAGTTTAAATGATTTAAACTGTGATATTTGGATTTTCAACTGTAATTCTGGCAGCACAATTTGTGGCAAGTACAGTTGTAAGTAAGGTAACAAGAAATATGACCCAAGGATATGAAACATATGTCACTACTATGATAACTTTGTATTTAATTGTAAATTAGATAATGTGGTGTGTGTGTGTGTGTGTTCAAAATGTTTAATTACTTCCATTAAATATGTTGTGTTGTCCCTAACATTTAGTTTCATGTGACTCAAGTTTTTTTGTTCGTTCAATTGGCAACCCATTTAACTGTCGTATTTAAAACACATGAATTTTCATGACTAACCTGTTTCACGGTTTACTCTCACTTCTATCCGTGGAACACATGAAAGGTGTAGAAATAAAAATACCTCTCCTCAAATGTAAGATTTAAGCAAAAAGGATTCTTAGTAATAAAGGAAATCAAGCAAACTGCAGTGAAATCTGTTGTGTTTTATGCTCTTTTATATACAGTCTATAGTTTTATACGATTGGAGTATACAAAATGTTCCCTGACTCACAGCTGAATGTCAGCTAGTAGAGTGGAGTATCTCTAAAATGTTTCACGTGTGCTCGGGCTTTGTTGTATTGTATTGTGTATTATATTGCATGTTTGGCAAACAGCTGATGCATGTAGTTGTGTTGTGCAAGAAGAATACATCTCCTCAGGTCAACAGGAAGATTTAAAATCAGTATGAATCATAAACTTCCAACTATATCCTACCAAGTTATGAATACTGAACAAAATTCTATCAATGAGTGAAATAATCTATAACCGGACTCTTAAAGCCTCTTCTCTATGGTTTGACGTGTAGACATTTTTTTGTCTTCTTCTTTGAAAATTAGACCATTTGTACTGGATTTGGCCTAATTCAACTTTGGTTGTGTTTTTAGTGTGAAATGTGTCAATACCATGAAAAAAGGGCTAATTCTGGACCATGTTTGAAATTGAAATTTGTTACAATGCATGTACCACAAGAGGCTGCTAGTTACAGCCAAATAAAATCACTCAGAAAATCAGTTTTGTTTTTTATTTTCAATGTTTTCTTTATTACAGAATACAAATATGAATTGCGCTTTCCTCTTGGTATCCTGTGGATAAAGGCTGAACAATTATTGTCACCAAATATAGAAGGATGGCGATGAGAAAACAAGAAACTCTATAGTGAAGTTTTTCAAGCTGAATCATTTTGGTCGATACTTACCTTGTGGGAAGTAAATACACAAAGAGCTAAGATTAAGCTGAGTAAAATGAACAAAGGCTAAAATAACATGTATTTGCCAGGGAAAAGAGAAATTCATGCTTGGATTTCAAGTGTGTATCTAATCAGGAATCTTCCCTCTGTTTGTAATGCCAGCAGGCTTAACACTCAAATTCAAATCTACGGTCTAAGTGCATCATGCTGAAATACCATGAAAAAACATGTTAGTTCAAAACGTTGACAAAGAAGAAGTGTGAGCACACAGCTACACTGAGATGAAAATCAGGATCGACAATGACTCAAAGGTGGGATAGACAAGGCACACACACACAGATAAACAGTAATTAAAAAATGAAAAATAGTAATTTACGCACTTCGAGTTTCTGCTCGTTCTGGGCCAGGCCATCCTTCTGGCTTTGCAGGAACACTGTTAGTGTGCGCGTGAGCTGCCTTCTATCATCAATCTCAGCTGCCAAGCGGCCACTGTAGTCGGCTAGCAACATGCAGGCCTCCTCCACCAGCCGAGAGAGGCGCTCCCCTGACTCTTTATCTACAGCACAGAGAGCACACAGAGAGCAGGGCACAATGCTTAAACATTACTAGTCCAAATGGTTCAGCTAGATATCATTCAGTCCTCCATCAACACAGGTACAATGTCAATAGCTACAATACAATCACTGGCAGATAAAACACGATTTTCATGTGGTAGATGGAGGTAATTTTACTCCTTTGTAGCTCTGTAACTATGGTGTCCTGCTCAAGGGCCCTCCTGTTTGTTTGTAGTGTTTAGTCTCTTGAGTTTTAAAGTGATAGATAGGGCGCAATGAAATGTAGCTTTTAAATGTATAGTATGTCAAAGTGGTTAAATTAAGTTTTGAGAAAATACGTTTATATGTATGTGGGTATTTTTGGGGTGGGAACACTATTGCTTGACGTTTGTGGGTTAAGTTGAGTAATGGCTGGGGAAGTGCAAAAGGGGGAGAAAATGTTAAATAAATTACCGCTTCACTTTATTATATTGTTTAAATCATGGCATAGTATTTGTTGCCGCATAAATGGGTTAGGGTTACCCAGCTCTATATCAATAGCAGTTTCTCTACTCAGTAACCCACCCTGATAGCAATGAAGACAATTACTTGATTAACCGATAAGTACGTGTGTTAATGAGCGGTGAACAGTATACATACAGTATACAATAGGTGTGCTGCCCTGCCTCCTACCTGTGATCCTTTGAAGCAGTGACGTGTCTTGCACCTCAGCAGGGAGGGAGGAGATGCGCTGACGCAGCACTGAGTCGCCGGAGGCTGCATTTTCAAGGTCCTGCAGAGCTCGGATTAACTCGGCTGTCTGAGGTACAGAAAGGATAATAAGCAGGCAAATGGACGAGAAAGAGTAAATAAGGTACAGTAGATGTGTGGCAAACATAAACGTGAGTCAAATATGAACAATACCCAAAAAGCAGTAGAGAAAGGATGCACTGCGATACCAATCTATCCAGAGGCAGCTGTATCAACACTTAAAAGTATCAATACATTCTCTGTAGTAAAGAGTACAATTTTGTTAACACACTCTGTTAATTGCTACACTGTGTGTCTTGGCCAAGTACCTGCGGGGGTTCGGCTGGGGAGCTCTGGGACGCAAAATCCTCATCCTCCGGTTGGATCTCCTCGTAAGACCTCTTCTTAGCCTTCTTTTCGCCATCTATAGGTTACAAGAAAAGACAAAAACAAAATACCACACATAAGAAAATACTGTTTTTTAGCTCAAAGGAAATGGAGCGCATTTTATTGAATAACAACGTTACAGCATTCAATTCATTGTCCTGCCATGAAGCTGATCAGCTTTACAGTATGAGGATAATTGAAACTGAAATGGTTGCGATTAAAATTTGTCCCATCCTATTTTTTTAATAATAATAGCTATATGTTGTCATACAAAACAGAATAAAAAAAAGCAGAATTTAAATCTGCAAAGAGTCAGCATGAGCAATGACATTAGATATTGTTTTGTATCATTTTGTAGACACGGCTGAGATTGAACAATACTCTACAATAGGTTTCATGTTGTGTGAACTTACACAGGACTTGCGAGAGCTGATCAAGCAGGTTGTTTTCATACACAGCTCTCTCCTGCCAGATGGACAAAACACGACCTAACTGTTTCTTACAGCCTTCTTCTCCATCTCTGGAATCAAAAATCACAAAAACATAGGAGTCAGAGGGACCTTTAACAACATGAAATGCAGCTGATGTTAGTGCTGGAACATTATTTCAATGTGAAAACATATGAACATGTTTACTTACATCCTATCCACTAATCCAAATGATGTAAATACCATTTTAAGCTGCAACACCGCGTTTGTGTAAATACTTTAGCAACTGACAAACAATAAACAATGTATCTGTAATATAAAATCTGACCTGGAAACATGCTTGAATGCATCAACGATCACCGGTGAAAAGTCCTGGGTGAATTCCGGTCCTTTCTTTTTGCTGTTCTGAATGACGTCATTGGCCAAGTAAAGGAAGGTGAGCTTGCGTGACACCGGAGCTGCATGCATTAAAATGTGCAGACACACACAATTAGATTACAGATAGGCTTTTGGCTGGACTGAACTTTAAGATGAGCAACACAGACAGTGGTACCTGGTACAATGCATTTTAATAGGAACGATCCATTAACATACTAATCCTAAATATTGGTGATTTAATCCTAAACTGAGACACGGTTACAAGTAGAAAAACAATTCAAATAAATACATTCATATCATTTAACCAAATCAAACATATCATCTTAAATCTGCCAAACTCTACCTGTAACGGTTTTAATTAGGCTATATTTTACTTTCACTCGTTTCATTGTATTTTCCAGCCATTCTACATGTCTGTCTAAATGTTTTTTTTCTCTTCTCATTATCAGTTGTTGTATATTTGATATAAATGGATTGTATATTGTGTATGTATTGTTGTTTTTGCTTTGCATTTGTTTGACTCTACATCGTTGAAAATCAGGGTCACCCCTCAACTGATCCTTCGAGTATAAATAAAGGTTAAATGAAAAAATTAAATGAAATGTCTGCTGTTGTTTTGAGACAGGTCCCAGTCAACACTGATCTAAGTTTAAAACTTAGATCACTTAGAAATGTGCCATGACTATCCCCTACTGCTATTAATGCTGCACAGTCCTTTTGGCCCACAGACACCCTTCTAAAATACTCCCTTGAGATATAATTAGGTTGTTGACTAAGGAACAGTGTGTCAGTAGTAGCTATATTTAGTATATAGTAGCTATAACTGTAGCAATACCTGGCATCTACTTAATGCATGCATACACAAAAAATAAATGTTACAAATTCATTCATTCAACACATTCCTTATCCTTTATAGCGGTGAAGGATTCTTTTAAATTGTGTGACATGTGCCTTCCTAACCTATAATGAATACTGTGACAATAAGCAAAATATAAAAAAATATTGAATCTACACTACAGTATGTTCATTATTCAATGTCTGATCTAAAAAGATATACTGTATGTTGTTGTGATGATGTTGCCCATTTATAATTAAACAAAATGATGATAAGTTTAAGATTCAAAGCCTGTGTCAATGTATCAATCACAATACCTCTAAAGTACATAATGGTAAAGTTTATATAATTTATTTAGCCTTCCAGCCTACTAAATCTTATAAGCATGAGTATCAATGGAAGTTATTGATAATTGGCCGTTCGCACCTAAATCAGATGATCAGTGCTCATTAACAAAATACTTTTAAAAGTATGATGGAGAAAAGTGTTTATGCCAGATTAAATGTTACCTGCAAAAATTAGACTTCTTTGGAAACTTCTTTCTTTCTCATGGCAAACGTGAGAGCAAATAGCTGCTTATTACGTTACTATATCAAATAGGAAGCAACGTTATCAATAATTTTCTATTGAATGTAAATCCAGTATTTACTCTCTTTTTAGCTCTGTTTTTGGTCTTTACCAGCTCCTGGGGGAAATATCTGGCTCTCTGTATGGGTTTATCAACTGGAGGAAGCTTTCACATTGTTTAGTTATTTTTACAGTCATTTCAGTTTGTGTTTTGTTTTGTAAAATAAAATAGAGTGTGTGGCCTCAGCTTTAGCTTTATTGATTTTGTTGGCCACATGGGGGCAGTTTAACAAAATGTAAACATTGTAAAGATGTTATGGCAAACATATCAACTAAGGATTCCTTATTTACACATGTACCACAAATGTGGAAATCCATTCATATTCATTTGGAGTCGTGATTATTTACACCTGAATGCTTTCGTCTGTCATCTGTCTGAGAACTGGCGCTTGCATTCTGTGGTATCAATTTATTTGATTTGTTTGGGTGAAAATACCCACCTGTTGCTGCAGGTAGCTCATTCTGCAGTGAAGGGGTCAATAGGACCTTGATGCATAGAATGGCCTTGTACCAGGGCTTAGTGTCATGTTTACACAGGCTAACATCAATGTAAATGTAAATTTACATTTTAACTGCATTGGTCTATGGCTTACACATGAACAGCCTAACGTAAGATGATTAAGGAGGTTTAACGCTAATTTAACGTCAGTTAGCCAATGCTGGAGTGTCCAAATCTTTTCACATGATAACGTTACAGCTCGAAAGTTGGCTAGCATTAGCAGGTACTGAGCTAACGACGCGTTGTCTCATGTCGTTAGCTGGAATAGTTCAAAATATAGTGCAATGCTTTAGCCGGAGTTACCGAGCTCCTCACTTGTTTGTGACATTTAGAGGCGTGTTAGCGATCTTTACTACGGGGGAACAAGCTAGCTATAGCTCGTGTCAACAACCTTACCTTTTTTCAGCTCGTTGGACCAAACATTGACAATGGTCTTCGAGTGTTTTCTATGGTGAATGAGCCACAACGACAGCGTCTGCACACTTTGCTGCGAGTTGCTAAGCTCGGATAGTTTCTTTTCTAGAGCCGCTTCAGAGAAAGCTGACATCTTGGAGAGAAGGGGAGAGTACGAGACACGGGGAGAGGCAGCTTCACGGTTTCTCCCAGATGTCTCCTCTAACTTGCAGCAAGTTTGCCAGTCACTAGAGGAGTTTTAGCCATCCAAATTAAATCCCACACGCTACCTTTTACTATGTAAAGACTGGCTGTTTGTCCTAACTAGCTAACGATCTCCACTGAGTGGTACTGAGTGGTGTTGAGGGGTTGGCTGCTTATCTAGGGGCAAACCAAAGCAGCCTGCAAGAGGAGCTTCCGTACATGCAGTGCGCCAGCTATGTTGCGTTCATGGCAGACGGAAATTATAGATATGACTTAAATCCACATAGCTGCTATGTATTAGCTCTTTTCGCATGTAAATCATGTGCAACATTAATGTTCAGGGGTTTCAGTTAGGCCTAACTCAAATGCATTGTTGCATCATCAGACTAAATAATCTAATTGCAAACAAATACGCCTGTAATTGTTTGTGGTAACAAAAAACATGAAATCTCTGGTGTAACCTTCTCCACCCCTCATTACGTGAACTTTAAATTAAATCTTAATTTTTACGAGTATTCAAAAGTAGATCAATTCTTGTGTATCCTCATAACCCCTCTGTACTATTATTTTTAATAAGTTTTGGTAAACAAGGACATAACAGTATTGATGCAAGCTGTTAAATGAAGAAACTAAAAGTTGTGTATAAAACAGATTTATTATGCAGTACAACATTGGGCATAGCATTGTTACATCCGCTGCAAACAAAATTAACATGTGACTCTCGTAGATTTATCACCTGCATCATTTCAAAAATCTTGTTTATGTCAACCTTGTATCTTCCATTATACACCAGTCAACATAAATAAATATACTGTCCTCGGTTGTACACATTACACCGGCATAAAAGGTCAAAATCAATCACTGAAGCAGCATATTTGACCTAGTTTGATGAAATTAACATTTGTCCTCAAAAATGGAGAAGATTGACTGAAGCAAAAGACCAAATCTTATGCATTTTAAAGTTAGTTCTTTAGGGTTATTCAAGCAGAGCCTGTATATGGAAACATGCAGTCACATCGGTATATTGAAAAGATATACGATAAAGATGTAGGCTTTGGTAGTTCAACAAATTTAGTGACAATTACAAACCACAGCCTCAGCCTGGGATTTAAAAATGTTGCTCTTTACTAATACTATTGAACAAATACTGAAAAACTGTCAACTGCTATACAAAGATGGATGCTTCATTTTACAGAGCATGTTCTTCACATTCACTTGGTTAAGTAGATGCATGTAAAATCAAGAAATATATAATCACAATTATTAACTTTTCACTAACGTCATTATACCCAATACTGCTTGCATGACTTCAGTCACTTTTAGAATTCTCAGATAACAAAAACTTGAGGTCTTATCATACATATCCTTAATTCTAAATAATAAAGCATTAGTGCATCTGTGTGGGGGCGCTCATGATGTGGTGGTTAGAGCGTCGCCCAAGAGACTCAGTCCTCGTGGCAGCATACCCAGTTTGAAGACGACCCGTGGTCTGTTTTCTGTATGTCCTCCCCTCTTTGCCCCATTTCAACTCTGTCCCTCCAAAACTGTCTAATTAAGGCGAAAAACAGCAACAACAACAAAAAAGGCAAAAAAAAACAGGCAAAAAAATAAAATTAAAACGAGATGTGTGCATCTGTGTTCAAACACATCCAAGGAAAATAGGTGAATTGCTCAGTTTAATAACACAAAATCCAATTTTAATGTGAGGTTAAAATCCCAATAAGTATTTTCAAATTAAATATTATCGTAACTCAAAGTCAAAAGGGGCCCAAGCTGAATATTGAGCATATGAAGGTTGGCTATCATAATAGACAACACATCCCTTTATTAGGATATCCCCATTAGTGACAGAAACTACATACCTTTATTTTAGAACATAAAAATGCCACAGACCGATCAAAACCTGTGCATGGCCCTCCATCTAATTGTATTAAATGCGAACTACAAGTCCCTATGTGCTCTGAGCAAGGTTTGACAATTTATTCAGAATTGAATTTGGAGTTAAACTTTCTGAAAACTCAACCTGACAAACCAACAGTTCTGAAATTAAGATCAGAGCTAGCTCCATAACACAGAGGGATGATGAACGTGTTGGTAAGTGTTTGACCAGGGTCCAGTATTGTAGTTAGGGTTAGACATCCACCTTTGGTCTACTTGAAAGGCTTGATTTGGCATAGGTTGTGGCGCATAACTTTGGGGAGCTGTCTGCTCATGGCCAGTGCTAAACTCTGTGTATTTTTGCAAATTACTCTGTCCAGTCTCCAGAAACTGTACTCTAGATTCAGGTGCAATGCTGCCACTGTGAGCATAGGGATCTCCTAAGTGAGGATGTGTGTTGACCCTGGCAGCATCTAAATGAGCAGCCGCTTCACCAGACCAACCATGCTGCCCCACGCTGCCCGTCATAACATCGGTACAGCTTTGGGCCATGTACTGGTTGTGGGGCTGTTGTTGGTAATAATGTTGCGCAGCATCTGAGCTCATCTGCCTCTGTCTCTCATCTCTTGAGATCTCAACTCTGATGCCACTTTTACTTTGTGAAGTTGGGTAGCACCACTGCCTACTCGTGCAATTTTCCTCACGTCCATAAGAAGGGTTATAAGATGGCCAATCCTGTCTGTGG
Organism: Ammodytes marinus; assembly: GCF_949987685.1. NCBI lineage: Eukaryota > Metazoa > Chordata > Actinopteri > Uranoscopiformes > Ammodytidae > Ammodytes > Ammodytes marinus. Next base: position 14,314,296 of record NC_137221.1, read on the forward strand.
TACACAGCAGCTTGTAGCCCCTCATTTTGCCTCTCTTTGTAAAACCTATGACTTGATCTTTCTTGAGAACCGAGCTGTCCATTTACCTTCTGTTCCCCAAAAAACATTTGGTCTCTTGTCCGAGTTAAGTCTACAGACCGGCTGAAGTAATCATTTTCACGGATATAACCATCCACCTCTTGATAACAACTGACTGTGAAGTTTTTCTCTGGTCCCATGTAGTGTCCAGCATCTCCATCTCCACTATCGAAGACTTGCTGAAGCTTTGAGGTTGTACCGGTTGTACATATTGAGGCGTCTTCAGCGTTGTAAACCACACATGACTGTGTGGCACAATCCATCTCACTGTCGTGTGATGGAGACTTTGGCAGGGGCCTGAGATCTGAGACAAGTGAAGGCGAGTGTCCGGATGACACAGGAAGGATGTCCACACTGAAAGTCGTCCTCTCCAGCAGCACTGAACCTTTGGTAGAAGGCAGGCTTACCTTGAACACAGGATTGCTCCCTGTCCTCATTTTCCTCTTGGTTTTCATCTTTTTCGTCCTTTTCGACAGCACTGCTGGACATTTCCCTGGCATGGCTTGATTAGAAGTCCTGTGCACACTCAGCCCTTTAAAATAAAGTGTAAATCAGACCAACAGACCTTGACAAACAGAAAAAAAAGAAAAACATCACAATATTTGAATAAAATACATGGATTTTCATATAATTTCCTACAAGTGAACGGTTGCTTCCAAAGACACACACCTTTGACATCTGTGTACCTCTTTTGGTTGTAAGTCTGTCCATTAAACAGCATTTTAATACCTAGAATTCAAAAAATAAACAAACATACGTAAGTCTTTGGACTCAACAGCACATTGGGCGAAAGAATAAGTAAGGGGTTAATAATTGTTTGTTTGAATTCTGTAACAGAAGCACTAAAGAGATAGGAAGCGTAAAGAGAACATAGGCTGCATTTGCATGCTGTATTACACCAGCCCCTGGAGAAATTACACTGTAATATTGTGGGAGAGAGAGTTATTTAAGCGTTATACTTACATCACAAAACTCTTGTCAAGAAAGTTGGAGCTAAAGTAGATAAAAAATGATATATGGCTAAGCCAAACAAGAAAACAGTGATATATGTACTTACACCAGTGGTAACTTTTTTCATTCAGTAGGATACAGAGGGATTCTGGAGCGTTTACCACCTGGAAAGAAGAGCTGTGTCAGTGAAATTCAAAGTCTGGTAGATTTGTACTTGCCGGAAAAGCAAGGAGTCAATACATGCATCACAAGTGTTACAAGATTGATCAAAGTATTAACAGAATATCAGAAGCTTTATAGGCAGAGGTTTGTGTGCTTGTGCTCCAAAGTATACGTGTGTAACTGTGTGTATTCCATCATGAGCATGTTCTCACAGGATACAGTGGTTAAACTTCATCCCACACATATATGCGTAGTAGGGCTGGCCCGAATTATTCGAATATTCGAATACTCGTTCGGAAAATTAGTATTCGGAGTTTAAATTAGTATTCGGAGCTTCGTTTTTTTTTTTTTTTTTTTTTTTTTTATAATTTTTTTTTGCAAGAAGCTAGTACTGCAATATAATGTCATCAAATAATTTTATATTTGGATATAAAAGTTAGTAATATTGTAGTAGTAGTAGTAGTATTGCTCATTTAGGAGGATATTACATCACTAAGTGTCATAGCGCATCCATTACTTCACCTCCGAGCGCGTAAATCTTCAACAAAATATGCAGATACTGTCAAAATCGGTTCCAGGGAGTATATAGGGATTATTAACGTTAAAAAAAAAAAAAAAATAAAAAAATTATTGAATTTTTTTTTTTTTTTTTTTTATGTTGTTTTTGATAGTGTGTTTTTCTGGAACGAATATTCGAATATTCGCTCGGAAAAACCAACGAATATTCGAAGCCTGAAAAATGGTATTCGGGCCAGCACTAATGCGTAGGGAGTATTCTTCCTGCTTTTTGGCATGTTCTCATGTGAATCATAGACAAGTGAAAATGAGCACATTGCATATCTGTCTTAACATGTACTGGAACAAAGTTTACAGCAAACATGCAAGCATGAATGTTTAAGCAACAAATGTTATACAATCAATAAGGAAATAAAATGTCATTAACAAGCTGTTTGAACAATTTGATTGATACATAAGCACAAGTCAACCCAGGACCTTATAGGTTTCACACCTAGCCTTAAGTAAGGCAGGATAATCTGTGTATAACAGTCAATATAATACCTTCAGCTCCCCTCTGCCCTCCTCTTGCTCCACTTTCTTGGCCAGCGATTGGAGAAGCTGATAGTCGTCATTAATATCTGCCATTACTTCGTCCACCTTCTCAGGAATAGTTTCCATCTACACACAGACGTTCATTGGGAACTTAAACGTTACACCTAGCATGTTATGTGCAGTCATTGGATTTGTAATGCTGAAGGATTTATGATCTGGTGCATTGCATTATAATTATTAATCCACAACAAACTGACCAAGTAGTTCATTAGGTGGGATGGGTTGGTTAGGTGATCAAAGAAGTCCTTTGCGTTGGATCTGATGCGGCAGCAGTGACACAAGTAACAGCATGTGTGGCCATCTTCGCTTCTACACTCAACCACACGGGAAAGACCTGTAGCAAACATTTATAAGCAGCTTATTTTAAAGATGTAGCATGAGCAGTATATGCAATAGACATTTTGGAAAATACACATATTTGCTTTAAGAGTTAGTGTGATGAAAAATGTGAGGAATGATTTAGGTTGCTGTATGTTTTCCACCTGTATCATTATTTTCTTACAATATTTTGGTTATTGGTTTAGTTTTAATTTAATCTTGTCCTTTTATTCATTCTTTGATAATTGCGTGTTGGCTATTCCCTCTCATCTTTATTACTGACGTATCCTGTCTCGACTGGTTGTGTGATTAAATCAGCCCGTTGGGGGTAACACCTTAAACATACTTCAAAGTAACACCAACATATAATGGCATCATCCTGGCAACCTCCCCATCCCCACTCAAATTAGCATTGAGTCCTCAGGAGCCAGACTTATCTTGACCCATTAGTCTTCCCACCATTTGTTCACCTAAACATTTGTGTATAAATAAAGCAGCTTGTTTAAAAAAGGTGCTCCGAGGAACTTTAAGTTTTTGTTCATTCTTGCACCCCCCTTTGACAAAAGCGCTAGAGTTTCCACTTCGCCATCTGTAGTTCCTGTAAACGTACCCATGACAAAGGCATTAAGAGAAACTATATAAAAATTGCATTATTTGCACTGATGGTCTCGTTTGATTTTACATGTGATTCATGATCATCAAAAGGAAACATTTGACTGTTTCAGAAATATATTTAAAAGTTCCTCGTTGCACCTTTAAAACATACAACTCAGACAAGACCCTGGCATTACTCTTCCCCCCTGCATGACTGCTGACCGTAATAATCTGTATTGTTTCCTGAAGTGAAGTTAAGATTTGTTCATCATATTAGACCTGAGAAAAGTTTTCTACAACAAAACAGATGTCTTCCACATGTGCGTGCAAGTGAGGAATGGTTTTCTGGACACCACTAAGCTGAAGCTTGTGAGAATAATCTTAATTTTATACTCTTGTGCTTTTTAAAGGTAACATATTATGCACTTTGCTGTCAATTTTATATGGTCCAAGTAGTCCCTAATACTTATTTTTTTAGATGTTTGCTGAAAAACCCGTTCAGATCATTTATTGTAGCAAGCCTCTATACCCTGATTGTCCTCTGGTCTCAGGATGACCTATATTTGTGCGATCTGGCTGGCCCCTCCCACCTCTCTGCCGGGCTTTCTTTATATGGCCATGGGGCTCTCCCACCGTCTCTGCCGTGCTCTCGCGATACTAGAGAGACACTACATGAGTCGTGACTGCGAGTGTTTACTAGGAGGCTCCGGGTCGGAGCTAAGCTAGAGAACAGTTTGACATGACCTGACATGATGACATGATTAAAACCAGTGAAAACAGTAGCTTCAAAGTTTGATTTCTAAAAACGCGTCATTTTCAGACTGCTGTGGGGAGTATAAACAGTGTGTTATGAGCAAAACTTGGTGCTAAAACAGAAGCTACATGGGCGCTAACGCTAAAAATAAGACTCAGACGATAAAATAAACTAAAAGTACCACACAAATCAGTGAAAAAAATATTTTCAAAATTGACTTCCACACTATTAAGTTACAATCCTTTGTCCTGATAAAAACGAGGCATTTCCAGACTAGTGTGGGTAAAATAATTATGTTTTTATGACCAAAATATCATTGCTTGTCTCGAAGCTAGCCCGTGAGCTACCGACTAAAAATACCACACAAATCGGTGAAAAAAATATTTTCAAAATTGACTTCCACACTATTAAGTTACAATCCTTTGTCCTGATAAAAACGAGGCATTTCCAGACTAGTGTGGGTAAAAGGAGTATGTTTTTATGAGCAAAAGCTGAATGCTTGTCCCAAAGCTAAATAGCTATACACCAGTCAGGCAAAAATACCAATAAAAACATTTCTTTCAGTTTCACTGTTTGCAAAAACCCACAAGTAGCTTCCTATCCGTTGTGTTATTAAAAACGAGGCATAGACTGCTGTGGCTAAGATAAATTAGTGGAGTATGAGCAAAAGCATTCTGTGTTGGTGTATTTAACATTCAGGCTGTAGGCTATGGGCATCTTGTCGCTTAGCGGGGAAAGCAACATGGCTGTCGGTCAGAAAATTTTCCACAAGAACTCATGGGATCTCGGGGCCGTGGACCAATAAGAAATGGGTGGGGGTTATCATAGACTACTGCACGGTGGAAATTTCTGGTTACTAATGTGAGGGGGAAGCATCGGAAGAATGGACATATTTAGAAAATATGGGGATGTGGCTGTGCAGTTTATGACGTCATAAACCGCGAGAATTATGAACGGAGTATATTGGGGGGGAGGGGTGGGGGTTTCAGAGAGGGGGAGAGTGAGAAAAGGAGAGATTTTTTTTTTTTATATATATTTTGGCAGTCTCTAGGCACACCGTGGCCCCATGGATATGTTAGAACACATTTAAAAAGTGCATTTAGCATAATATGTGACCTTTAAACATACACTTTTGTATGTTTATTAACTTCACATTCATTCACCATTTGTAAGTGCACATAACAACACTGTATATACAGAGGCAGGCCGTTTCAGTAGATACTATGCCCAAGGTCAGGGGAGAACTATTTGTGTGGGATGAGCCAGCACATGACAACCGGCCTAGCAACGACCCCGCACCCTCCCTTCATCTCTCTTATGAGCAGGATAGTGTAAACCATGAAATGTATCTTATGAAGACCAGCAAGAAGAAGACGTCATCGGGAAGCCAAGCCTAACATCTGCGGCCAGCCTCTAACACATAGTCAACCAATCAGAAATAATGTATTTGTTTCCATATAACACTATGTCCCACCATTTTATCTTCAGTCTTACTGGGGATGCTTTTTGAGAACCAGTAAGCTCCATGTAGGCCTACATGTTTCTGCTCACTAAATTTAGATAAACTTTTAAGCTTTGAAATAATCTTCTACTTGTTTTTCCTTCTTCAACTCTGGTTAAAAGAACAAGAAATATTTTTCTAACAAGCTACAGACTTAAATAAAATAAGATATGTGTTTAAGTATCGCGACCAAATATGTACACACTTGTAATTTATAGTAGAATATGAGAAGAATAAATCACGATTGAACTTGAAAAACTAGATGCAGTAACAACTGTATTGTAAAACGGTTAGTATAGGGGATGTCTTAGCTAACAGAAACAAAACAGCCAGCAGCAGAAAATCCACTATGGATTACTGAGGTGCAGCAATAAGACGTAATGGTTAAAGTTAATTTAAGTATTTTCTAAAAAAAAATATTAAAAAAAGTTCAGTGCATTAGAGAAATCCTACAACCATCTGTAAATGTGTGCCTTTTAGTCACGATGAAGTAAGTTGTACATTTTGTGTCAGTAACATTTCTTGTTACAATTCTTGATATTGCTCACCAATAAGAGGTTCGTCTCCTGTGTTGTCATCAAGCAAGGTGTTGCTGTTCTCCAATAGCACAGAAGGTTCAGGCCACATCTGAGTATTGTCCGACAGTGACATGGACGTGTTGTTTAACCCGCCCTCTGACTTGATAGAAGAAGCTGCAGTTGACTGTACTAGAGATGGAGGATGGTTTGTTTTTGCTGAGGTCTCAATGGATTTCTCGGCCTGTCTCTGCTGGTTCTGGGCAAGCAATACGGTCCTCTGCGATTGGTTGGGATAGTGTAGTGGAGAAGTAGTCTCTGGAAGGCAGTCAGATTTACCTTGCCCTTGCTCATCTCTTAAGATATTTATCAGAGTTATTGCTGTGGTGTTAGAGAGATAAAGAAACCCATATGAAGTTATACAAAAGAAAAGGAAATAAATAAAAAAGAAAGAAAGAGAAAGAGAAAGAAAGGAATACACATAAAAGGAAATAATTCCACCCAAAAAATGTTGGATGACACACAGGAAATAAGAAGACTAAGGGGTGGGATGGAAGGTAAGGTACATAGTAGAGATACTGATAACCGTTGTTCACCAACTTGGTGGATTGTCACTGACCGTCATTCTCACTGTGTGTTGCCATCTTCTGGTAAACAGCATCTTCAAACTCGAACAACTTATTATGAAGGTGTAAAAAGATGAGTACTCATAACCAAAACACTACATTGTTTGCAACAACCAACAAAGACATACACAGTCAAAATAACATACCTGGACATCACCAGGTCCCTCTTTTCCCTCAAGTGAAGTGGCTATCTCCATCAGTGGCCAGGCCAGCTTAGACAGGTCAGGGTTCTCCTGCCATTCAGACACTAAGTTGGGGTGCAAGGCTTTCTGTCAAGCAAAAGCACCACCTTAATTAATAAGCTATGATGTAAAACAGAAGAAAAACTTCATGACTTATTCTACACTAGTACTTACAACGTAGTTGTATCTGTGGATACTTCCCATAATGTGGCTCCGTATATCAGCTTTGCTAAGGCGACACACACACACCTCACAAAGGTAAAATGCTTCTCTGTTGTGTGTTCCCGCATTCACACATTCTATAATACTTTCCAGGCCTGAGTGTACATCAAAAATGACAAATTATTTCAGGACACACATAACACTGACAATATATATCCAAAATAGGAGATGGGCTACGGACCAATAATGGGTTGTAGTCTGTTCTTGTTGTTAAGATACACCTTCAGAGAATCAAACAGCTGGCTTTTAGGAGAAACTCCTATAGACAGAGAGAGCATCAGACAAACATGATCACAGAAAATTGTGCAAACCTGGCAGACCACATGCAGAGAGCGAAAAACAAACCTTTTCGTTCCTCAACGGACTGCATGCTGCTGTTGTAGAATCGCCACCTGCAAACAGCTGAAATTGGTGCTTAAAAGTGAGTAAGCTTGAGGGAGGAGGAAAACGAATAAAAGATTTTTAAATCTTGGAACAACAATGGACAGACAAGTATCAAAACCCTTAGTATTACAATTTGTCTATAGCTTTGTACATAGTGTCTTATGAGATATCTGAATAGGTCTGACGTGTATTAATTTTCTGGATAGAACCAGTTTGAACGCATACAGGAAACAGAGCACATCTTCAAGGTCCTTCTTATCAAGACTACAGGATGGCCTCCAGCTCCCCCACACAAGTGATCATGAGCAGGGCCCAAAAGGCCTTGTGTCAACACTGGTAAGGCAGAAAGCATTCATTCCTAACCCTTTTACAAGTAAACTCCTCATGTCTAATGCATTTCTGTACCGATTAATGCTGACATATATCCTGTTCAGTTGGCGATTTCAACTGTGAGCAAGATTTCGTCATCTGGGATACAATGAAGAAGAAATCGATTTGTCCACAAGTTGTTTCTGGTTAATTCACGCTTGGTCAGACAAAGTAGAACCAAAGTACAACCTCAGAGTCTGCTCTTAGGCAAAGGCAAGCCAACTCAGCCTTTAAAAGTATGAGGCTACATAATATTATTTTATTTGTCTAAAGTGATAAACACAGTTTAAGTTTTGGTCCCTCCATATATATGGCAATGGGTGAGAAATACAGACAAGGTTACACAAACTTTAAAAATATACACTGATATAGGATTATTATATGAATACAAAAGGTATATTAAATATAGTATATCTTATGTCATCTTACATCAAAACACCTATCAATACAGCAATTAGGTCTGGTTAGAAAAAGTTAAACTTTTTCAAACCAAATCTTAGCTTTTTTATGTTTAATTTACATTGATTTAAATGAAATGACCACAACCCTCACACTGGCTTTGTAACCACCAGATGGCACTGCTGTATAATCAAATCACACTGTTCAGAACATGGAAACAGGGTCAAGAGGACATTCGTTACTTTTTGATGTGGTCTCAACAGCCCTAACAAGGACCTAATAAAATAGGTGCCAACCATTCATGAACCCACACAATCGCACAGCACACTAAAAGGTTAATTGATTAAATCAGAATGCAGCCATACCAATTAACCCTATACAAATGTAGAGACATGGTCATGGATCAACAGTTTCATAATTTCTCCCTAAAGGCGCGTTGAATTTTTTAAATATTGAATTCTTACTTGAGTTCGTCTGGTTAAGCTGTGTTTATAGGAACCTGTAGCCTATTTACTTGTTATTTGTTGTGAAAAATTATAATAACCCATTGTGACTTATAAAGACCAGAGAAAACACGGCGCTGCTTTGTACTTTGACCAATTTGAGAAACATCAGTGGCGGTATTTTTTAAGGCGTAGGTCTACTTTCATTGTTTTAATAATGATAAAATTACACTGAGGAAATTAATGGGTTAATTCTATTCCCTGTCATAGAGTTCCCTGTACGCGCTGGGGTGACACTCAAGTCCCACCAATGTAGAGCAAAGCAACCACATGCATATGATTTACACCATATTGGCTTAGTTAAATGAGTGAATCAACGTCCTTCCCCTTCGAGCTAAAACCATTGACATATGGACCTATTGTAAAAACGGACCTGCTGTTGGCTAAAACCATATTCTAAAACAAGTTGAAACGGTTAAAAACAGTAGCCAACTTCCGTCAACCGTCACCTCTGTCCCGACGGCCGAAAGCAAAAAAAAACTCTTACTACATTTATCAACAAGATTGAGACACAACCTTTACACTTAAGGTTAATTTACCTTCAGGTAGCTACTTGCCTCTTCCCCGTGGCTAGGTCAAAGTATTCACCAACAATGTGGATCAAGTTAAGTTCGTCAACAACTCCTCAAACTGCTCGCCTTGCCGTGCAGTCATATTACGAAGAAGTGAGCAGCGAATCAACAGGTTTTGTTTAGAGCGCGTGCGCGCTTGTGTGTCGAGATCGTTCACGTACTACTTCAAAGCTCTGTATGAAGGCAGGGTGATAGGGCTGGGGTGGTGGAGCATTTAGTTGTGATGCTCATGGTAGGCTATTATTAGGCCTATTTATTATAACCTGACACTTTTGTATCTGGCTATGGCAGTGGGTGCCACATCAAAATGGATTCTTAAAATGATCTTCAAAATTTGCCACAGGCTTTTCTTATATTGTGCAATTAAAGTGTGAAGGACACGATTAGCCTTTATTATTGTAGGAACATGTAATGTCGAAGTGTACCTGCAGATGGAAATAGTTTCCTTATCCTACATTGGCTGTGTTAATCTGTTGTAACTCGAGCTTGAATAGGCCTACATATGGGGTGTGTGTGCTATCTTCTAGCACTAGCTTTACAAGATTGTGTTAGAACGCATTCTTTTGTCCAGAGTTGTAGAAGGACAACAAGTCGAAGATTTATTTCAAAGTTTAAGGATGTATTTTCTAAATTGAATGAGCAGAAAAAATGTAGGCCTACATGGAGCCATATGCTACTGGTTCTCAGAAAACGACCCCAGTAGGACTGACTTTAAAATGGTGGAACACAAGGCTATAGAAACACATTGATTGGTTTGACTTTGTGTTGGAGGCTGGCCTGGGTTTATACTTGGCCTGTCCCTTCACGCCTCTCCAGGCTGGTCATCTAATGGCAGAAGATACTGGGAGGGTGCGGGGCCTTTGCTAAGCCGGTTGTCATGTGCTGGCACAGCCCCCACACAGTTCTCCCGCAAGTGATAGGCTAAAAGTTGTGAGACAGCCAATTATTTACTGAAACTATACTCCCTGTATGCATAGTGTTTATAAGTGAACCTAGTATGGCGCTCAAGAAAGTGTAGTGAAAGTAAACTTACAAAAGTGTGCAAAATAAAGTAGGGTGAGTTGCCCTAATGTGGGACACTGCCTGATCTGGGACACCTAAAGTCCAGAGCAAATATCTCTTCTTCTGACGCATGTTGATTGTTAATATTGTTGTCAAATCCAAGCAGGGGTTCCCCGTGATTGAAATCACATGAATTCACAATTTAGATTACCGAAAGGGGAGGGGAAACAGTCAAAAAGGATGTAAACCATGTCAAGTCCAGAAAAAGGACAGTGACAGGTTTTATAGGAAATCAATGCTAAGGCTTTACATTTGTCATAAACAAAATAATGTCCTAATTTGTTATCAGATGATGTTTATGATACAATTATGCATCAAAGTAGGCTATGCAATAATATTGGGAAAATGTGTTTAAGTTGTTTTCTTCTTCAATCAATCTTTAGCTGTCCCACATTTGGAAAGGTGTTTCTGAATGTGGGAAAGCATGATTTGCCTATTCTGGGACAGTCATTTAAATTGGGGGAAATACACATGTAGGAAAATTAAATGTGCAATAGGAATTGTATTCAAGGTTTAGATGTCCAATACTGTTATAAAGAAAGCATCCCTAAAGCAAGTATAATTGAAATCAATCCTGTGAATAGGATATAGTAATTTTCTCATATCCTATGTTAACTCAATGCAATTTATTACAGGTTAGGCTACAATGGCAAAGCGCAGAGCATGAGATATGAAGCCAGGGAAAGATAAATATTGTTCTAATTGAAACCATCAAACCCGAGTAATGCACCTTAAACAATGAGTGTTTATGAGCAGATAAGTTTGCCCTGCATTAATGAAGGGGATATTGTTTTTTTTTATGCATAATACAGACTGTCCCAGATTAGAGCAAACACATTTTCTTGAACAATTTCGCACATGGACCACTAGTATACATGCCATTTCTTCTGAGTGTGATATCTGAATTATTTCTTCTGTTTTAATTAGCCGGCATCTTGGGGATTTCAGAATGGCATCATGTATGGGTCAAATGTCAATGCACTTTGACTTGTCGTCTGTGCTTTATGTTTTTGTGAGTATTGTTTGTTGTTTTTACTGCTGCTGGCTGCAAAGCAATTTGCCCCTCGGGGATAATAAAGATACTTGAACCTTGACCCTTGAATGTATTGGCTTCATATGTTAATATCGTACATAAATTGAAAATGCAAAAATTGTCCCACATTAGGGCAAATCACCCTATAAGAAAGTGTGAAACGCATAAGAGTATAGAATTAAAATTATTCTTACAATAGCCAAGTTACTAGATAAAATGAGGCTGTTGTTTAATAGCTTATTAGCCAGCTGGGTATGTTTGAGTTTTAGTGTTTTTTTAAAGAATTGACTGTCCTGATCCCTGGCTGGCTAACAAGTTAGGCTACTTATTTTGCAGAATTTAAGCCCCATTTTTTTCTTTTTAATTCAAGCACATTTAGTATCAACAGTAGGCCTATATGTGCATCCATTTGGTATGTTAACAGTACATTTACATGTATCCTTACAAGTACAGAAAGACAAACATGTGTTTGTAGTCATGGTGGAAACTGATGGTTGTGGTGGGTATGATTAGGCCTTTTTACAATTTTTCATTCATTCATTTTAAGGTAATTTACCATATGAACAGCAGGATAGAATCTCTCTCTCTCTCTCTGACATTGACATTTCTGATAACTTGAATCAAAATTGTGTTTGGGGTATTGTAAAGTTGTGTCCGGGAACTTTACAATACCCCAAGAACAGGGTTGGAACAGTGAGACCGTGTATGTGTTTGACTCTCAAGGCAACTCCTCGAACAAGGGTCATGTGAATTTAGACATGTGTGCCAAACAACGTCCATTTGACACAAATCCAGGCTACAGAGAGCCAATAGTTCCATGTAGGAAGCTGTTAACGGAATTTAATTTGCCTTATGATTGTATAATATTTTAATGCTCAAACAGCTTTCTGCCTGTTGAACTTTGTCCCAGTAAACTTAAAGAACTCCAAAGAGTTTTGCTAAACTTGCATTTAGGACAACATCTGCTGATTGCTTGTTTTTTAGCCTTGAAGAAGAAAACTGCCTACTAAAGAATTTGGCACATACAGAGGTATGACACATTCATGTGCACAGTGGTTGAGAGTTGATGAGAAAGCTTTGGAGGAGTGAATGACTCCCATATTCTGTTATCAGACATTGTATGAAGAATAACACCTGCTGATATGAGTTTCTGGGAATATCTGCCTAATTAAAAATCTTTCTGCTTTCGCAAGCAAAATTGAGGGCCAGACACACAAACCGAGTGTCTTCGCATATACAGGTCCTTCTCATATAATTAGCATATTGTGATAAAGTTCAATATTTTCTGTAATGTATTGATAAACATTAGACTTTCATATATTTTAGATTCATTACACACAACTGAAGTAGTTCAAGCCTTTTATTGTTTTAATATTGATGATTTTGGCAAAAAAGTAAAGAAAAACCAAAAATCCCTATCTCAAAAAATTAGCATATTTCATCCGACCAATAAAAGAAAAGTGTTTTTAATACAAAAAAGTCAACCTTCAAATAATTATGTTCAGTTATGCACTCAATACTTGGTCGGGAATCCTTTCGCAGAAATGACTGCTTCAATGCGGCGTGGCATGGAGGCAATCAGCCTGTGGCACTGCTGAGGTGTTATGGAGGCCCAGGATGCTTCGATAGCGGCCTTAAGCTCATCCACAGTGTTGGGTCTGGTGTCTCTCAACTTCCTCTTCACAATATCCCACAGATTCTCTATGGGGTTCAGGTCAGGAGAGTTGGCAGGCCAATTGAGCACATACCATGGTCAGTAAACCATTTACCAGTGGTTTTGGCACTGTGAGCAGGTGCCAGGTCTTGTTGAAAAATTAAATCTTCATCTCCATAAAGCTTTTCAGCAGATGGAAGCATGAAGTGCTCCAAAATCTCCTGATAGCTAGCTGCATTGACCCTGCCTTTGATAAAACACAGTGAACCAACACCAGCAGCTGACATGGCACCCCAGACCATCACTGACTGTGGGTACTTGACACTGGACTTCAGGCATTTTGCATTTCCTTCTCCCCAGTCTTCCTCCAGACTCTGGCACCTTGATTTCCGAATGACATGCAAAATTTGCTTTCATCCGAAAAAAGTACTTTGGACCACTGAGCAACAGTCCAGTGCTGCTCCTCTGTAGCCCAGGTCAGGCGCTTCTGCCGCTGTTTCTGGTTCAAAAGTGGCTTGACCTGGGGAATGCGGCACCTGTAGCCCATTTCCTGCACACACCTGTGCACGATGGCTCTGGATGTTTCTACTCCAGACTCAGTCCACTGCTTCCGCAGGTCCCCCAAGGTCTGGAATCGACCCTTCTCAGGGTCCGGTCACCTCTTCTGGTTGTGCAGCGTTTTCTGCCACACTTTTTCCTTCCCACAGACTTCCCACTGAGGTGCCTTGATACAGCACTCTGGGAACAGCCTATTCGCTCAGAAATGTATTTCTGTGTCTTACCCTCTTGCTTGAGGGTGTCAATGATGGCCTGCTGGACAGCAGTCAGGTCGGCAGTCTTACCCATGATTGCGGTTTTGAGTAATGAACCAGGCTGGGAGTTTTTAAAAGCCTCAGGAATCTTTTGCAGGTGTTTAGAGTTATAGTTGATTCAGATGATTAGGTTAAGAGCTCGTTTAGAGTACCTTTTCATGATATGCTAATTTTTTGAGATAGGAATTTGGGGTTTTCATGAGCTGTATGCCAAAATCATCAGTATTAAAACAACAAAAGACCTGAAATATTTCAGTTGGTGTGCAATGAATCTAAAATATATGAAAGTTCAATTATTATCATTACATTATGGAAAATAATCAACTTTATCACAATATGCTAATTATATGAGAAGGACCTGTACAACTTTTGGACCATAAATATCAGTGCTATTTCTGTTCAGTTTTTGTATTCAACCATGTACCCAACATGGAACATTTGTTTACCCTTGCTGCTGTTTGCAAGTAAAGATCTCCTGCTTTGAAGACTGCCTGACTCAGATCTCTTTATTCAAAAACACTTGGGTTTTAAATAATAATTCTACAATCAGAAGCTTTTATTGCAAAAATGCCAAATTAAAGCTTATATAACAGTGTTAACAAACTTTATTTCCCTATGCTTGTATAACATTGTAATGCTTAAACTTAACGTTAACTTATGATCATATGAAGATGATCTCATAGGTATTTAATGTTACTCCCCTGAATTTAAAAGTGTTGTCTGATCTGCAAGTCTTGACTCTGTTGTACTGAAAGACAAGTTCAAATCAGGATATATCAAGTTTTATACCTCCTGTGTTTTATATTTCATTTTCTCAAATTACCCTGAATGGTGCCTTATTGCCCAGGTCAGCATGTTCCTAGTTCAGCCTGAAATGTCCTTTTCCAGAAGGACGCACAGATCATAAATTAAGTGATAAACGTAACTTTTTCCTACACACTAGATAAGAGTGTTATCTAAGAGTTTGAGTTTTTCAACCATCACCAGACACTCGGACAATATCATTAGCCCTGTGTTACAAATCACATACTCTTTCTTTTTACTACACTACATAGCCTAGCCTACTAAAGTACAGAAGAGTTTCAGGGCCAAAGGAGAGAAAAAAAATGTTGAGAAATGTCAATAATAAAAACAAATACTCAAATTCTATTGGAGTGAGTGGGGCATTTATTTATTTTCATCATACTACAATTGACGTGCATGTATTGGACAAAATCTTTTTCTGGCATACTAAATAGTAAGGAAGTATGGGTATTGGAATGCAGGGCAGGTTTTCTGTGGATCAGAGACCACTTTAATTTGAGGGGAGTTCTATAACTGGCGGGCTACATGTTATTTCATAGCCACAGATCACAACCAAAACACATTAGGTCAGATTATGTGAAAATAGATTGACGACACGTTCTGTATATAAATTTAAAACCTTTTGCGACAGATTTACCTGCAATTAGTACAAAAAGACACCTGTTAGAAAAATATTTTTTGTTCTTTTAACCAGAGTTGAAGAAGGAACAAGTAGAAGATTTATTTCAAAGCTTAAAAGTTTATCTAAATTGAGTGAGCAGAAACATGTAGGCCCGCATGGAGCTTACTGGTTCTCAAAAGGCGTCCCCAGTAAGACTGACGATAAAATGGTGAGACAAAGTGTTATGGAAACAAATAGGCCTACATTATTTCTGATTGGTTGACTGTGTGTTAGAGGCTGGCCATAGATGTTAGGCTTGGCTCCCCGATGACGTCTTCTTCTTGTTGTTCTTCATAAGATACATTTCATGGTTTACACTACCCTGCTCATAAGAGAGGTGAAGGGAGGGTGTGGGGTCGTTGCTAGACCGGTTGTCATGTGCTGGTGGCACATCCCACACAAATAGTTCTCCCCTGACCATGGGCAAAGTATCTACTGAAACGGCCTGCCTCTTTACATACAGTGTTGTTATGTGCACTTACAAATGGTGAATGAATGTGAAGTTAATAAACATACAAAAGTGTATAAGTGTAAAAAGAACAAGAGTATAAAATTTAAATTCTCACACACCCTAACTCTAAAAGGTGGAGTCAGCAATTCCGGAGAATGCTTGTCTAAGTCACTCTTTTTATGAACAGTTAATATCTCCCTATGATCCACTACCTGTCGGTACACAGTATGTGTGTGCGTTGACATTTTTCCCCCAATTTTGATTCTGTAAGCGGGTAGGCTATGTTGCTAGCTACTGTGGGCCCTTTATGTTTACATAACCTTTGTTTACACCAGTTTGAAGAGCCTAGGCTGTGTATTAGCACATTTTAAGACCAGAACACACACATTGTTGACAGTATCATCAGGAGATATTCACTGACTTTGACAAGCATTTTCCAGAATGGCTAACTTCACCTTTATTCCGTGGAAAACTCTGATTGCATGCAGGGATGGCTTCCAGTGACCTACCGTTAGTCACACAGCTAGACTACGGCTGAGACCGTTTATCAGGATGTATGGCTGCAGTTGGCCGATTTGTGTCAAGGCGTCTCCATCTGTTCCTCGTCTCCCTGAACAGTCAATAATATCCTGCATATATTGATATTGTGGACTCTAGAGACCTAAAGGGACCACTGGGCCCCTCCGACACGACCCCTTGTATTAACCGTTTTCCTCTGACAAAGAGAGATTCACACAATAACGTGCACAACAGCAGGACATTGAAGACATCTTTTCACGTAAGTCCAGGCATATACAAACTAAAGATTCATAAAAACGGTGTGTCTCTGCACTCTTTTGATCCACACGCCTGTTATAGGCCTATATAAACCAAGGGGGGGAAATTCTGATATTTTGAACTTTAATTCAAGCTAAAATCTGTAACTTCTTTTTGACCTCATGAAGAACTTTTGAGTAATTACTACAAAACTAAGCCTTTGGTGATGGCGAATGGATATTTCTTGGGCATTCTTATGCTCTATTGATAGTGCAGAGAGACAGAGGTGAAATGGGGCAGAGAGGGGAGTGACATGCAGAGAACTACTGGGGATGGGGGGGACGCCCTACCAACTGAGCTAAGGGCGCCCCGGCGAATGGATTTTTATACCTTCTGCTGTAGGTCCAGATTTTTTGTAGCCTACAGTATTGAAAAAACAAATGAAACATTTCTTGGCACTTCTTGGGATTTTTTGAGCTCCTGCACCAGTGTCAGGGGGTGACATCAGTTTGTAATAGCTGCCATACTGAGAAATAGAGATTTATGTGGAGCTGATAGCAGTAAGCAACTGATTCCCTGTCTCTTTGAGTGTCTGTCTTGCAGGTATAATACTTTCCCTCACTCCAGTTGCCATGGGGTTCTCAGAGGTTTGGCCTCGATTCATACCAGATATGCGTCAGAGGAAGATAGTCACATCATGTATACCGTTACTGCAAGTGCGACCTTTTAAATACATTTTTACTTTGTTTGATCATTATTAATGCTGTACCATGATGTAAGCCTCGATTGAGTGAACCTCTGCTTAGATTTTTGTTCAATATCACAGAAGGATTTGTGGAGTATGGCCAAATTAAACAACACCACACTTCAGTTTTCTAATTTATAAAAAATAATTAAAAACATGTATAGTTTTCATTCCACGTCACAATTAGGCGCCACTTTGTATTGGTCTATCACATAAAATCCCAACAAAATAAATGTACATGTGGGTTGTTACATGACAAAATGTGGAAAAGTTCAAGGGGTGTGAATACTTTTGCAAGGCACTGTACAGGGGGAATGAGAACAGATAAAGATGCTTTGGCCTCGATTGTGTAGGACTGTTGGAAAGGATGAGGCCTGATTGGGATGTATACAGGAAGGGTTAGACTTGAGGAAAAGGGTGTAAAGTGATTCTCATCTGTGTGCACATTGCAAATGAACCTTTATCCTGTGTACAATGCTCTGAGCATTAATACATGTGACAATGCTGTACATTTCTTCTCAAGACTTTTTTGTTTCCATTTTAACCTGCAATTTTTATTTTATTTGCTTCTTTTATTAGCTTTTAAATGTTTTATAATGTGTCTCCATTTTAACCTGCAATTTTTATTTTATTTGCTTCTTTTATTCGCTTTTAAATGTTTTATAATGTGTTTTATGTATTCTAATCTTGCCCCCTGTAAAGCACTTTGAGTGGCCTTGTGTCTGAATTGTGCTATATAAATAAACTTGCCTTGCCTTGCCTTGCCTCATACTTGTAATGGAGTATCAACCCAATTATATTCTGCTGAAAATGTTGTTGGTATCACAAAAGTTTTCTCCCATTTGCTCTACATTAAAAGCCTTGGTGATTTTCTGCCCAAGACCTATCTTAAATTGTAAAGTTGGGCACTCCTGGCCCTAAGGAATCGCTTGGTATTGATGCTCTGAAGGATTAATTATTGATCCCATTAATTGTCAGAAATGAACCTGTGTGCAAGTGAGACAGTTAACTATAGACTTGCAATTAATGTGGCAGATGTGATGGAGAATTCTTTCACGACTATTGTTGTAGCTGAAGAATCATAGGAACTAAAGATGAAAGACAAAGGCATTATAACTACTAAGAATTTAGCTTTTTGCTCTACACACAAATTAAGTTAAAACTGCCCTAAAGAAATAAGATGTTACTCCAGTTATTTCGGTTTCCCAAAAAACAATTGAGAAACAAGTAAACTCATTTTAGCAAAGAAAGAAAAGATGAAATGTGCATACATATTTAAAATTCAAGAGATCCATTTAAAAAATGGGATTTTATTAAAATGAACAAAATAGGAATATAAATCTTGAAGAGAAAAACACTGCTGTATACCTGAGTAAGACTTGAACATGTATTCATTTATCACTTAACATCCCGCATAACAAAATATTGATAAGGACGTCATATTTCAGCCATTTGTCTAAACCTAATGCTAGAAAAAAATACAAACAATGTGTAACAGACCAACTGCAGAACTGGCTAACCATGCCATTGTAAAAACTGGTCTTGTAATTTGGTAGTTTCGGGGGAAACTGGAGGAGTGGCATTGGCCAAAAAGTTAACTAGTTAAAAAAAAAAACACTCCTCCTGAGGCAGATTTAACTGTTGTGAGGGCCATCTCTAGGAGCTGGGACTGAGGAGTGCATTAAACGCTGTATTAGCTGCTGTCGCTGCATTAGCTGCTTCTGATTTATTAACTGCTCCTGCTGCCTTCCAAGACTCACCCATCCTGGTTGGTTGCATTGGGGTTGCTGAATTGTGTATGAATGATTGCAGACTGAAGCTTTCTTGGTTTGGGTAAATCCTGCTTTGATAGAAAGCCTCTGCAGTGTACCGTTAGTGTTGGTGAAATCTCCCAGTATATACAGGAGGGTTGCTTGGTGTTATGTAACTAGCAACAGCCTCAGAAGGGAGATCACCTGAATGACGATTTCTGAAATAAACCATTCGACTGTGCTGAACCTGCCCTCCTGAAACTGCCAGCTCAGCGTCAACAAATGAGTTGTTGGCATTAGAGGAGACAAGTTGGTTCTCATGACCCACCCCTAAAGTAGCAGCTGTTGATTTGTCCTCAGATGAATAAGTGGAGGGTGGATTTGCATTTACTGTAGCCGGCAGTACATCCCACCTTTTTTTTGTGTTTGGCATTTCAGAGCAAGTCTGCACGCCCTTTGGATCCCATCTTCTTTCAACACCGCTTTGGGATGAATTTTCAGTGCAGGAGGTAGAAGTCTCAACATTATGTGGCTTTGATTTGACTGTAGCTGGAGACATTATATCCCACCTATTTTTTTTGGGGGGCATTTCAGAGCAGGTCTGCACGCCCTTTGGATCCCATCTTCTTTTAACACCACTTTGGGATGAATAGTTAGTAATGGTGGTAGAAATCTCAGCATTATCTGACATGGAAGAGGACATGTCTACCTGAAACTTCTTCTCTCGCACCAGAGCGATGAGCTCCGAAAGCTTCAACATGGATAAGTTTTGTTCAACAGATCCAGGTGCTATGTCCTTAGGAGACAGAAGGTTGGAGGATGAAAGAGGGTCAACCAGAGTGAACTTTGAGGCTGATTCAGGGTTGGGCTGACTGGTAGGCGGAAGTGAGCTGCGTGCGCATTTGGCTGGCAAATGGTCCTCCAATTCGGAATTATTGGTGCCAGGTCTGACCAGGTCGTCAACAGCTGGTCTCTTCCTGGTTTGGAGGCATTTATCACTGGGAGACATTGACAAAGTTTTAATGATTTTAGGACTGATAGAGGAAGATGGAGATTCAGAGTACACCTCTGTGGGTTTCACTTGCAAGTCGGGGATAGGCATCTGGTGCTGAGGGACTCTTAGTCCGAGTTCTGCTTGCATAGGAAGACTCTCGCATGTCTCTTGGGGACTGAGACATTTTCCTGCACCAGGCAATGGAGAGAGAACAGGACTTGCCTTTGAGGAGAAACTGGTCACGTCCAAAGGACTCACAATTCTTCTTTCTTGGACCCCATCAAAGTCTCCAAACACCACAGTCACGTCCAAATTCAGTTTTTCAGTTTTTTGTCCTGCTTCTGAGAGAGAGACAGCGGAGAAGGAATGAGAGAACACAGAAAATAAAAGCTTTTGTTTATTTGAGCTTCGAGAAAGGAAGCCCAGTTTTTATATAAAGAAAATATCAAAGCATTTTGATAATGCGCAATCATACTTACGCTCCTTCAAGCGATGCGCACACCTGCATCTTGAAGCGCTACAAAGATGCCAAAGAAGGTAGAACAAACAAAAACATGGAGTCTGGTTTTGTTTGGGTAAGTAGATTTCAGACCAACAACAAGTTTAAACAGGTGCAACGGCGACCATTTGGTATATACAGCAGGTGAAATAAGTATTGAAGATGTCACCATTTTCCTCAGTACATATATTTCCAAAGGTGCTATTGCCATGATATTTCACCAGATGTTGGTAACAACCTTACTCAAGTAATCCATACATACAAAGAAACCAAAACTAATATTTTGAGCAATTAAGTTATGTGTAATAATGTGAAATGACAGGGAAAAAGTATTGAACACATGGTCGGTGCAAAAAGGTATGTAAAGCCAAGACAACAATTAAAATCCATCAGTAATTAAAAAGCAACCCAGCCCCTTGTACCTGCAAATTAATATCAGCTGGTTCAGTCCCAACTGATGGCCTACAAAAGGAGTCATTGCCAAGGTGTCACGCAAGACACATCTCATGATGGGTGAAAGCAAAGTGCTGTCTCAAGACCTTCGCAACCTAATTGTTGCAAGACATAACAATGGCATTGGTTACAGGCTCATTTCTAAGCTACTGAATGTTCCAGTGAGCACAGTTGGGGCCATAATACGGAAGTGGAAAGACAATCGTTTAAACATTAATTAGCCTCGATCAGGTGCTCCTCACAAGATTTCTGATAGAGGAGTGAAAAGAAAAATCAGAAGAGTTGTCCAAGAGCGAAGGACCACTTGTGGAGAGCTTCAAACAGACCTTGAACTAGCAGGTACTGTTGTCTCAAAGAAAACACCAAGTTTAAACTGGGCCGCAGGGCAGTATTCCAACATGATAACGACCCCAAACACACCTCCAAGATGACCACTGCCTTAATAAAGAAGCTGAGGGTTAAGATTATGGACTGGCCAAGCATGTCTCCAGACCTAAACCCTATTGAGCATCTGTGGGGCATCCTCAAACGGAAGGTGGATAAGCGCAAGGTCTCTAATATCCACCAGCTCCGTGATGTCGTCATGAATGAGTGGAAGAGCATTCCAGTGGCAACCTGTGAAGTTTTGGTGAACTCCAAGCCCAAGAGGGTTAAGGCAGTGCTGGAAAATAATGGTGGCCATACAAAATATTGACACTTTGGGCCCAATTTGGACATTTGCACTTAGGAGTGTACTCACTTTTGTTGCCAGCAGTTTAGACATTAAAGCTGGGGTGGAGGATTTGGGGAGAAAATGGCAGTTGGGATAGAGATTAGAATTCAAATACCTCAACCTCTCCACTTGTTCTCTTTGGTCCCTCCCCTATGGTCCCTCCCTGACACGCTCTACACCAACAAAGCCGTGCCAAAGTGAATGGACAGTCCCAACAACCAATAAGAACAGAGAATCGGAGCCTCGCTCTGATTGGTCAAAGTGTACAGCTCATGTTAATTTTGACCAATCAGAAATCACATACCCCAGCTTTAATGGCTGTGTGTTGAGTTATTTTGAGGGGACAGTAAATGTACACTGTTATATAAGCTGTACAATGACTACTTTACATTTTATCAAAGTGTAATTTCTTCAGTGTTGTCCCATGAAAAGATATAATGAAATATTTGAAGAAATATGAGGGGTGTACTCACTTTTGTGAGATACTGTACATAGAATGAGTAGGAAAAATACCTAATATCAGTCATAACTTGCAGTGTCATCAATTTAAAGAATTTTAGGCTATATTGTCTGAGGATGGTAGCCTGGAAATCCAGACCCACTCGTTAAGCAAACAGCGGGGCTAACTTGTAAATTTAACTTTTGCCGTGGTTGGTGAGGAAAAAAAGAGTGCCATCTCTTTTTCCACAAATTTATTTAATGAAATAGTGTATATTGCAGTTACAGGGTATTTCATTATTTATATCTGTACACAATTGTTAAATTACTTAAAATATTTGTCTTCCAAGTGTCGAGGCCGTTTCAAACAACGTATCTGCATCCATCTTTGTTGTTTAATATCACAACTTCGATGGCACATGCGCAGCAATGTCTTTATCCGGTTACTCCCACCCATGTTTATCAGATAGTACGATTTGATTGGTAGCTCCAAATTTTCCGACATACTTAATGAGCTCCAATGGTTCGTGCCCAGACCGGCGAATCTGGATTTCCAGGCTATGACAATGCTGCACTTCCAAGAAAGTTATTCAGTAAACCTCAAACTGGAGGGAAAAACACTAAAGTATTGTAAATAATATGATCATTAATACCATTGTCACTTCTCTGGTCCCTCACATGTGCCTGTGGTGACTGTATCTCCTTGGGAAGAGATTCCTTTTGACTCTGCCAGTCCTCAAGCTGCTGGTCTGCACAACAGAAACCAAATTGCATTGCTCGTACCCATATTCTGCCTGAATTAGTCACTTAAATTAAAATGTGAAAAAGAAAATGACTCTAAAATGACCCTGTGACTGGGCTAATGGGACTCACCCTTTTGTTGGTTAGCACTGGAAGGATGACAGATGATGGTCAGTTTCTTTTCTTTCTTGATGTTTTGCAACATTTGTATAGCTACAGAAACAAAAAAGCACATTGATACTACATAATGTATTCTTCAATAGACCTGGGAAGTAAAATAAAGTTTTTTCGACCATTGTATAATAAGCTTGCTTCTACCTTCATGGAATGGGGCTGACCCAACACGTTCGTGCAGCTCTTTACTCAGTTGTACACACTTTGTGAGAGAGGGAAAACAAACAGGGTAACAATTAACAAAAGGGATGTGTATTTCCACTTTGACCAATTGGCATTCTTGTGCTTATCAAAAAGACAACAGATATAGTTAAGTTCACAATTATCACATCTTTACCAAATTAACCTGTAGACATTTGATATAAATTGCACGAACATGACCTAATAATTTACCGGTGCATCCACGTTGTTGGAACGCTCTCGCTTTGAGAGCATATGGGCAACTTCCTCTAAAATTTCCCCTTTGCCCTTTGGCCGCACATCCTCTTCCCACCAAAACAGGGACAGTAAATGATTGTAATCCCTCTGCTGAAATAAATTAATGGTATATCATTAAACAGAATCATGGGAGCAAATGTTAAATACTTCTGTATGAGGAGTATAAGGTGTGAGGTTTTCAAAGCATTACTCAGATACTACTCACCATGCAATTAAACAAGTGCTCGTAGCTGACCATGTGTTGACAGATGTCATTAAGGAGGAGTTTCTCACTGCAGCTCTCACACAAGAAGAATGATTTCAGAAAAGCCCCACGACACATCCATACAGAGCCCAGACCTGATGAAGACAAGACGTATTTTAACATATTGTATGCTTTTGTGACATGTTATCAATTAAAACGAGTAAAAATGCTTTGTTGCAGAAGGATTTGGGCACACCCACCTAGGATTGTTTCAGGATCCAGTCCCCTCACCTTCAGGTATGTCAACACATCACTGCAGCTCTGAGTTCTTTCTGCCGTGACAGCTGTACAAAACAGAAAAGCAGTTTGTTAAATAACAACCAACAATTAAATAAAAAACACTAGCTCGATAAATGCTTCACAGCTACCTATTGAAATCCTTTGGAGTTCTGGTAATGCACTCTGGTGGCTTGGCGATGCTAATGGTACATGCTCTACACTCTGGCAGGATCTGGAAGCAATCTGCTGTTCTGTATTATCTGGGGCAGCAGAGGTGAGCGGGTCTGGGTCGAACAATTTTTTAGAGGATGTTTTCTGAGTGCATTCCAGTACGTTGTGCGAATCCTGTAACCCTGGATCAATTTCCTCCTCATATCTCTTCTCAGCTGTGTCTTGGCACACATCAGGGGTTTTGGGAAATCCACCTGTGGGTTCTAAGTCGGAGGAAAGGGCAGCCACACAAACCTGAAGTTTCTTTCCTTTGACTACTGGGATGAAGGGATGAGAGAGATGGTAGATGTGATGGCTTCATTTAAAAGCAGTGGAATCAGATCTTTATTCAAAATAATCATAAACAAATTGCAAACCAGTAATAAGGGCTAAAATGTACGTTGAATAGGTTGCAAAAGTATTATGTGTTGTAGACACCAAAGTCAAACAAAAGCCTTTGTGCTCACCAATATTTTCATTTACAGGTGTGACTTCATCCATAGCATGGAAGTCCACATCAAGGTCCAAGGTCTCCAGTTTAGCACTGACTAAATTGAGAGAAATACCTTATTAGTCTGTCTGGAATTATGTGAACCATGATATTTTTTCTGTTGGATAATGTGTAATGACACACAGAGCATATACACTCACCGGCCACTTTATTAGGTACAGTGGTTCAATTTCTTGTTAACACATAACTTATCAGCCTATCACATTTCATCAACTCAATGCATTTAGGTATGTAGACCTGGACAGGACAACTTATTTCATTTCAAAACGAGCAACAGAATGGGGAAGAAAGGGGGTTTAAGTGACTTTGAACATGGCAATGTTGATGGTGCCAGACACCATGGCACCATGTAGTTCTGAGTATTTCAGAAACTGCTGATCTACTGGGATTTTCACTCACAACCATCTCAAGGGTTTACAGAGAATGGCTCCTCGGAAAAATACATATTAATTTCAAACTTTCTGCTTAGAAATGACGCTTGCATTGTATGCCTATGTTGTCATGTCATGTTTTGAAGAGAAAAAATAAATAAAAATTGTTAATCACAACAAAACAAAAAATTACGCTTGCATTTACCATCATCTGGGCTTGAAACTTCACATGGACTGATGAAGGCGACTTGCTGTAACAAAGCCTCTGCAGTGTCGCTTGTGGAGGATGAGACCGGGGAGTCTCTCTCTCTCAACATTACTTTCAGTGTTTCTAAAGCTGAAAATAAAGAGCAAGAGAGAATTCAGACCATGATATTGCCATACAGTATGAAGTAAACAATCTGCAACAACAAAACAATAGAAATCTCCAATGTAAGCAATTTAACTGAAACGATCACTTATATCTTGTTTTACTGAAATACAGATGTATGTATGTATGTATGAACACAGAAGTACGTGTATTTCAGATGATTGGATAATTGGAAAGTGTGTTCAAGTCTCCACTCTGGGTCCACTCCTTTTTTCCATTTTTATTGACCTACTTCATGTATGTTTAAGTTATTTTGTTAATCTCTATACTGATGATACTGTCATTTGCACCTACATCACCAATATATAATGTATGTACGTGTTTGATCATTTGTATCCGTGTTTATAGGCAGTTGAAAAATTAACCCATTGATACTGGATGCTGCGCGACGCAACATTGTAGCTCCTGCCGGCTGCTGCATGGTGCAGCATTGTTGTTTTATCTACCGTAATTGTCATGGGCGCATGCAGCATAGAATGCACTGTCATTGGTTCAAATACACATGAGGTGGGGTTTGTTGATTTTTTAAAACCATGTGACCACCCAAATGTTGTGTGGTTTGCCACAAATCACGTCAATAAAAAATAATAATAAAAAAAATAAGCCGGCTGTGTGATCGGCGATAGTGTATTACAGAACTAGGTCTACTGTAGGCTACTGACGAAAATCACAACAAATTTGTTCTATTTACTAACAATATATATTTATTCATTTAGGCTTTATTTGGCTGTTCCAACTCAAGTCAGCCCAGCCAGGCGATAGTTAAGTTTCAGTTTCGTTTTCATCTCCGTGTTATACAGCTATTTAGACGACAGCGGGAGTCGATTCTCATCTAATTTTGACAATTTTTAGAAAAATGTATTGGTATGCAAGTGCTAAGGGAGCATGTTTTAATAACACCTGTACACCTTACCTTTTAAATGTATTTTATTTCATGTTTATATGTGCTACACAGGCTTAGATATTAAGGTTTTGGTAGACGTTGACAATTCGTAGTATTTTTTCAGAAAATACTCAGGAGATAAGGACATGTATCCTAGCTTGCCATAGTCATCAATGGGTTAAGGCGCTATTCATTAATTTCAAATTTAAATTCAAATTAATTCTGCTGCCCCTGGTCCCACCGATGTTGCTAAACAGTGCAACAAAGCAG
The DNA here is from genome assembly GCF_949987685.1 of Ammodytes marinus. Lineage (NCBI taxonomy): Eukaryota > Metazoa > Chordata > Actinopteri > Uranoscopiformes > Ammodytidae > Ammodytes > Ammodytes marinus. The sequence continues at coordinate 14,340,792 of NC_137221.1, forward strand.
AAGGGACCCTATTGGTCATGTAGAATTAGAGATTATGAAAGGATATCAGGATATCTTTACCTTCTTCATGGGGAATAGAAGACAGCCAATTGTACTCCTCATTCTTCAATTCCACCCTCTAGTAAAAAGACAGACAAATACACCAAAACAACAGGAATTAAAAACCATGACAAGCTTCACATTTTCAAGCCATCCTTTTTTACTGATGCCGTCTCTGATATGCTGGAACAACAGAAAGTACTGCGGTACTGTTAAGACTAAGAACATCTCAAAACACTCACCATTAATAAATGAGGTTCCTTAAGGTAGTAAAGTAGTTAACATTATGTACAATGTAAACCACAGAAAAATAAGTAAGCTTCTTATTAAAAAACTGTTCTCAATCTATCTACAGTGATTATCCTATAGAAGACCACAAGTGTTAAATTTTTCATTGGGCATATAACTCATGGATCACTTCTTGAATTGGACTTGTTCATTATATATATTTTGTGTGTGTGTGTGTGTGTGTGTGTGTGTATACATACACACACACAAAACACCAATAGAAGAGATCTACAACCACGCACAGAGGTTCCAATCTGGGCCCTTTTGAATATGGGAGGACAATCTAGCATGTTACCTGGCTGGACTGCGGTCCTGCTACTTTCTCAAGTGCTGATAGGTGGTTCGCTAGCCATTCCTTTTTTCTCTTCAACTCAGATGGGTTTAGATTCCACGTAGGGTGCGTCATTTTCTAGTAAGAACATCAAGAGCACAGTTAACATCTTATTACTTTGTGCTTTGTAAGCATCCTACATTTTCTATAACAAGGCTGTATCAGGCACGCACCATGTAGTTGAACAGGTGCTTAAAGCTGCTCAGGTGACCGGAATCTGTCAACTTTATTGAACATAGCCGACAGTAGACTTGCTGCCTTTCTTTACATGACACTACAATCAGCTGGTCTACTCCTGTAAAGACACCACTGATTAGAATCAAAAGAGACCAAATCATAGAGATTGTAGTGAAGGATTTGTATAAATTGGAATACCTACCAACTTTGGGACATCCTTCACTTGGCTTTTTCTTATTTGCAGAAGTGCGTGATGGCTCTGTGGATGGATTCTTGGTGTCAGACCTGCCAAGCTTGGTCAGGTGGGTATGAATATGCTTTGCAACTTTGGCATTTGAGCCCACTGAATTCTTTGTGTGCGCGGCCTTTGCAGAGGCTTCAGTATTTTCACATTTCATCATGTTAGCAGTGGCTACAAAAGATTGAGCCACAACCGCAGTTTTGGATCTGTTTTCCAATTGAGGGGAAGGTGAAGTGCTGCAGGTGACTTCACCCCCCACTGTGGATCGTGAGATAGAGGTGGTGGCAGCTTTATATGAAGTCTCAGTGACTGTTACTGAAGCTCCAGTTCTGCCGTCCTGCGGTTTAGACACTGCTGAAGATTTGGTGGTTGCCCAACTTGAGATGGTCGCACTAGAAGTGGAGGTGGTTCCTGGCACTTTGGAAGAGGATGCGTTACATTTTGAGGTGGCTACAGAGGAGATGGAGGTCGTTGCTGAGGACTTTGTGGTGGTTGCAGCGGCACTGGTGGTAGTTGCAAAACATTTGACTGCAGTTTCTTTGAATTTGGTGGTTGATGTAGTAAAGCTGGAAGAGGTGGCTCTAAGTTTGGAGATGGGTGCAGTAGAGTTGCAGGATTTATAAGATGACGCCGACACTGTGATCTGGGTCATTTTAACGTCCTCATTTGATTCCGGGAGGACATTGGATGTTCTGGAGGAGGTCATTGCAGACAAGGCTGCGCCTAGTGAAGGTGGCTGTGTCTCACAGTCTTCTGAATAATCAATTTCCATCACCTTTGAAATGAAATTAAATGAAAGAACCATATTAAGTAGACTACACATCTTTCAGCTATCGAAGAGCTACACTACAAAACAGTCAAACGCATTGCCATGCTTACTTCCTTTTTTTGTTAAGTGCTTGGCTTATCAGCAAGCAGTATTTGCATTCAAACCAGCAGTGCGTGGGAAAATAAAGCTTTGAAGCTGGTGTCACTGCGAGGTGACGGGGTAAACATAGCAGGGTGCCAGGGCCCTGCAATGTCTGTTTTGGACTTTTATTGCAGCTTCAAATAGAGTTTCATCTCATGTAACTTGCAGTGAAATAGTCCCCAAATGTCTGGTTGGACCTAACAACCTTTTTATAAAAGGACTATCCCATCTTAAATGAGTTTATGACACCTGCAGGGGTCTGGGATGGTTGAGTCTACAGGGACACTTGTGTAAACATGCTTCAGACTTTAGTCTCTTGGAATGCGGTCTGGCACCAGCATTGACCCTTTACAAATTTACCTACACTTCTGTGTAGGTTCAACAATGATATACAGTACCATCCTATGATGCTTTGGTTATTTTCTGCCAATTGGTATAACATGTACATTTTCCCTAATGGGGTTAATGGAATCAATAAAATCTTAAAACTGCATAACATTTAATATCAGAAAAGCTCTAGAGTAATAAAGTGAATATCTCCCCCTGATCCATAAACATTTCCTCGAGAGTAATCTCAGATATAACATGTCAAAACACTCATACGATGCATTTAGAGGGGGAAAAAAAAGAAGAAAAAAATGTCTACTCAAAATAAACCCTGTTGCTTGGTATTATGGGGTTTTTGTTTTACTTAAGAAACAAAGTTTGGTATAGAAGTGGAATTTTCCTTCTATCTGTTTCATTAGTTAAGGCAGTTTGGCAACATTTAGTTTCTCAAAATCACTTTCTCTGTCTTTATTTGTCAAATCTAACTGACCTGGAAGTTATCTGTGATGGAATAGACCTGATCTTGGGGGGGGACTGAGGTGTCCACACGTTGAACACCAGACACATCTGAGGTTGAAGGGAGTTCACGGCAACTGTCCTTCTCAGCATTCTGAAGTGCCTTCACTGTCTGTATGGCTGTATAAATGTGATGGAAAACATGAAAGAAATACAGTAAAAGTTCACACTTGCGAAGTCACCTATTAATTGAACCAAATTGGCTTTAACAAAACAAATTTCTCAAAATTAAGGAAAGATGTAGTCTCACCTGATTTAAAGTTTTGTTTTGAGATGTTGTTGTACATTTCTTTATCTACATCAACAACCTGGAGTCCAGACATAAGTAAAAATCAGTAAAAAAAATATATTATCGTGATAATCACGTCCACAAGTAAAATAACCAGGGGCTAACCTGAGCCTCTCCATATCCGTTATCTTGTTCAAATGAAGCAGCCCAATGTCTGATTTTCTTCCCTCTGATTTTCATGCCTGGTGGAGGTAGGAGTTTCAGTAAGCCCTAATGTCAGAAACAAACACAGGGGTTGGCATGAGTACAGCAAAACAGACCTTCCGTTTTATATGTATACAATGTATAGAAACTACTGTAGATAAAGTACACTGACAGCAATATCACAGTAGCTGAGATTAATGCTTTTGTTCTTGCATTATCATACTTACATACAATGTTAAATAACAGAGGTTGATATAGAGGATCACAAATCACTAATATATTGGAAAAATGAAAAAGGTTAAGTGAAATCCCCCTTACAGGTAAAAAAAAAAATCCTGCCATATTAGCAAGTATTTCAATGTATCTCTAACACTCATTACAATTTCTCTGCTGGGCTACAAACTTTCACTTCTGTGCATTAGGCTTCACATGAATTTCGGAACTATGCCATGTATCTTGAATGAGAATGTGCTGAAATGACTGAAAAAAATGTAGCCAAAATGTGTGATGAAATGGGAAGTTGTGTCGTAAAGGACAGGTTTAGATTTATTAATGCAAGTTAGAAATGCTCCTCTCAACACTGGCAGAAAAGTCCTATCTTCATAGATCATTGGAAATGTAAAACAATGGTTTCATATGACACTTCATATGGAGTCTTAGACCCTGTTTCCACCTGGCATTAATATGTGGTTTTTAGGATCCGATCGCGCTAACTACAGGTGGAAACACGCTCAATGCGCATTGAATGCGCATTGAGATTATCCACATTCGGAGGTGGTTTGAGACCACATATCCACATACCCATTAACAGTGGAAACACGTATGCGTATCTCATACACATTAGGCCCCGCCCACTCAACTGCGGCGAGTGACTGGGCGGAAAGGCGTACTCATTCACGCGACAATTCACGTCATAAAAGCGCACCGTTGCAGGTAAATAATAAAGTCTTATGTGTGGAACAACTGTGGTCAAGCCAGCGGTCTCTTGTTTTTGCTTGGTCAAACCAGCCGCTTCTTTATTTATTCCCCCCGTGTTGTTGTGAGCACAGAGACGGCTCGGTGCAACTGATAGAGACAGTGAGCGAACAGCTCTGGCTGCGGCAGCTTCGTGACATCGTAGCAGTGGGACACAGTGTAGCCAACTGATTCATTTAATGACGAGGAAAAACACCACACAATAAACAGTGCCGCGCTCACATTTTCGCCAAAACACACTGACTCTCTTCACTCTAGCCGAGGTGACTACACAAGGCGGAAATGATTCTTTCGACCAACTGTGGTCAAGCCAGCGGTCTCTCGTTTTTGCTCGGTCAAACCAGCCGCTTTTTTATTTATTCCCCCCGTGTTGTTGTGAGCGTGTATTTAGCCTACTACTATCTATGGCGTAAACACACAGAGACGGCTCGGTGCAACTCATAATAGAGAGTGAGCGAACAGTGCTGGCTGCGGCAGCTACGCAGTGGGACACAGTGTAACCAAGTGATTAATTTATTGACGAGGAAAACACCACACAATAAACAGTGCTGTGCTCACATTTTCACCAAAACACAAGACTCTTGCCGAGGTGACCATAGACATTATAAAGGGATTTATAATGTCTATGGTCGTGGATGGTCAACACTTCTTCTTCTTCTTCTTTTATTTCCGGCAGACTAGGCAAGGGCGGGGCACTGCTGCCCCCGCCGATTAAAAACAACAGTAGCCTATAAGCGGAAATGATGTACGAGCTGATTTCCATACAGCGCGGGGAATTCGAATCCGGATCGCAAACGCGCATAGAAGACGCATTGTTAAGGCCAGGTGTGAACAAGCATATCACATTTACATATAACGATCGGATTCCTCAGAACCACATATTAATGCCAGGTGGAAACAGGGTCTTAGTTAGCAATATTGGGGGTGGACTTATCTTTGTCCTGGCAGTTTCTTGCATTGCTGGTGTTTGTTTCAACAACAGAACTATAGGCAACTGCCAATACCTAAATACAATTAATAAAAAGGAGGGAAATTTGCACTAAATTGACCTGAAATGCATCTATGCACAGAATCAACATTACTCACCATCAGGTACATCTTCCGGTGGTTAGCCCCAGTAACATGGCTGATGATGTCCCTCTCTGGGAGCTTCAGAGTGCAGCACTTACAGAGGTAGATAGGGTCGTGCTGATAACAATGGCATTCAAGAAGTGCGTCTAAGCCTAGGATACATTTGGTTATTGAATTAATGTTTTATCTATCTTCCCCCATAGCTGTAAAATGTTTGTACATACATTATATTTCAAACAATGTATAATAAAATAATGCTTTGGCAAACGTCAAACAAGTAATACATCCTATCCAGAAATTAAACATTGCACTGACCAACCACAGGCTCTCTGCTGTCCCTCTTGACATACTGCCACAGTTGATCTGCTTGTTCATGGTTCTCGTCAAAAGACGCTGTGGAGAAAGCCACACATAGGAGCACAGACTCGGCTATTATTATTATTACAGAAACACTGAGATAAACCATTGTGGAACCGAAATACAGCATTTTACATACCTTCACCCTTTGCAGTCTTACAGAATGGTTTGCCACTTTCTCCCTCATCTGTGGCGGCTGCCTCCTTTTGTCTGTTACTTGGCAGGTATTGGGGTTCTTCACACGTTGCATCTTGTTTGGAGGAGAGCCGATGCCTTTTATGGCCAATTTCTGTCGCTATTTCCTGTGATTTTTCAGAGAAGCTTCTTAGCCTCTTACTTTCTTTTTCTCTGTTTGTGCAATTCTTCAACTGTGTCGGGACGTCTTTGCTGCTTTTGCCCCTCTCTTCTCCAATCTCCGTTCCATCACTTTCATTTGTGTTGTGGCAGCCTTGTATGGCCTCCCCACTTGGTTTTCTCGCCGTAGGCTCTTCCATCTTCTCCTCCTTTATCGCCTGGTATGGTTCACAACCTGCACTCTTTATCTCCCCTGAAAATGTTGACTCTGATTCTTTTTCTCTTACTGCAGCAGGCTTTTTGACGACTCCCTTCACTGAATTTAGTCCACTTTCTACACAATCTGTGATTTCTGCCTTAACCTTGGTCATGCTTGTTTCACTCATGTCTGATTTTAGACTCTCTTCCATCATCCTGGTGTTTTTCTGACTGCTGCCCGTCCTCTGTTCATTGTCTGCATCTTTCAAAGTTTCTCTGGGTACTGAGATATAAACATGACATTCAAATTTAATTTGTTAGTAATTATCTGCAATAATTTAAATATAAAATCAACTAAATAAAAGGTGCAGAAATACAAAGAAGAATTGAGAAGGTGAAGCGATTAGTATTAGGGGATTTCCAGGAACCCAAGCCTCAGCAGTACTAATAAAAAAGATGCTCTGAGGAACTTACATTTTTTTTTTCATTCTTGCACCCCCTTTGGACAAAAGCGGAAGTGTTTTTACTACCCCAGCTTTTGTTCGTGGGCGAGTACCCATGACATAGGCTATAAAAAAAGATATATATAAAAATAGCCTTCTTTGCACTGATGGTATTGTTTGCCGTTACATGATATTCATGATCATCAGAGGAAAAATTTGATTGTTTCAGAAACAATAAAAAGTTCCTCATAGCACCTCGTTAGCCTCAGCCATAATAGTTAAAGTAAAGCATGACAAAGTCTTCAGTTAACCCATTGATGACGGCTGCTGCGCAATGCCACATTGGCTCTCCTGCCTGATGCTGCGTCGCGCAGCATTATTACTTTATCTAATTTTCATGGCATTCCCAGCATAGAATGCACTGTCATTGGTTCAAATACACATGAGGTGGGTTTTGTTGAGTTTTTTAAGACCACGTGACCACCCAAAAGTTGTGTGGTTTGCCGAAAATCATGTCAATCAAAAAAATAAAAAATAAAAAAATAAAACAAAATAATTAAAAAAATACGCCAGCTATGTCTGCGACAGAACAGTTAGTGGCGTTTGGTGCGCAGAATCAAGGTCTACTATAGACTACTGACGAAAATCACACAACACATTGCATCTATTTATTAACAATATTTAATACTTTTCTAATTCATCTAATTTTGACGATTTTTAGAAATATTTGTTGGTTTGTAAGCGCTAAGGGAGCATGTTTAAATAAAACCTGTGAACCTTAACTTTTAAATGTATTTTATTTCATGTTTCTATGTGCTACACAGGCTTAGATATTAAGGTTTTGGTAGACTTGACAATTCGTACTATTTTTTCAGAAAACCCTCAGGCATTAAGGACATGCATCCTAGATTGCCATAGTCATCAATGGGTTAATATATTTGGCTTGACTTACCCAGCTTCATATTAGGCACTATCTGGGGCACAAGACGTTCTTTGCCATGTCTCCGCCTTGCAGTGATCAGAATGGCTATTACTGGAAGAAAGTATAACAACAATCAAGGAACCAATTCCAAGTAACACATGCCAACGGGGAACAATCATTGCACACACATACTCACCTTTTTGGTAGGGGCATGGGTCCCAGATGGATTTGTCCAACTTGATTTTCTTAGAAGGCAGAAAATGTCCAAGCATTAGCAAAGGTACATGGCTAGAGGAGATGCTACATGAAAATGATACAGAAATGTCTGGTAAACAGTACCTGCACAGGTAATACAGTGTGAATAGAAGCAGCCTGTTTTGCCAAATCCAATAAGGTCTCTGCATCAATGCTTGAATCCAGCGAGCCTGGGTGAAAACGGTCCTACGCACAAACACACACACACACACACACTAATAAAACTATATTAATTCACGTATTCGTTTCTTAAGAGGAAGAAAAGGTGCAAAAATGCTGAGGAGTCAGATGACGAGTTACAATGGATATTTAACGAAAAATGATGTTCGAGCAGGATACAGGTAATGCAGGTTTAAGCAAAACAGCAAAAAAGTGAGCCAGTGACAAAAAGTCCAGTTCTCCTCCTACAGCAGTATTATTTAAAGCATATCATAACAAGGCTGATCATTGGTTAGTGTCATGTGTTTCATAGTTCTTCCTCTTCTGGCTGACGTCATCTTCTTGATGAACCTGTGCGGAAGCAGAATGAACCCTGCCTAAGTCCTTGAAGCTTGAGATTGTTTTGCTCAGCTGTGTAACGAAATGACAGAAGGCCTTTGTATATAACAGACACCTCGTCTTGTCCCTAGCCTTATCTATGGAAAGCTATCAAGGAGTTTTTTGTAGCAAAACCTATCTGCCTCCTTTTCTTTCTCACGGGATAGTTTGAGAGAAAAATGAGAGAGTCTAGTCACAAGTGAAGAATATATCGATTATTCTATTTGATTATACATTAGTAAATGCAGATTAATGAGGGGGGTTTAAAATCATTAAAAATAGAACTATTATTTCTTACAACACACACACCCCCCTTTACTATTGGGCAACAAACTGTAAATGGGTTGGCTTAAAAGTACATGATTGCATACGTTGGTGTATCTTTTATAATGAATTAATCAGTAGTACTAAGTAAGCAGTTTGCATTCTGTCAAACGACAGCAGTGCCACTCTCCATAATCATTACTGCATTTATCATAAAGTCACATATGGATGTGAAATGATAAATAAAAGAGGATTAACAGATTTTAAACGAGTGACACTTCATGTTTTTTTTGTTGTCTGTAGTTGTTATAGTGTTTCAACAGGACCACTATATCCCAATAACAGCTGAGCATTTCGATTCTGTTAATGTGAAATATTTTAACAGATAAAGGAAATATCACCAACTTCAGCAATATTTTTCAAACCCATGAAAATATGTGAAACATGGGAGAAACAAAACTATACTTTTAATTTGCAATACTTACAAGCTACAAACCTGATAACTACCATCTTTGTAAAGTTTAATCAAATTAAACACTAGAAAGCCCTTAAGTGAACCAACTGACTAAACTGTAGTATGTGTTGAAAATTTGCCATTTTAAGATTTAAAGAAATGTTAATTCCAGAAAGTGTACCCTTACATGTGACCGTTCCAAGACATATTTTTAGTTCATTAGAAATTTGCCATTTAGGCCTCCATGTATGATAATAACACTGGATTCAAGCAAAGCTAAATGCATTACAAGAAAAAAAAAGAGAAATAAGTTTCAGCTAACCTTAGCTTAGAAAGCTAGTAGCCTTTTCTAGCTAGCTGTTCTTTGTTAATGATTCTGTCTCATTTTCTGATGAATGGATTAACCATTGAAGTTTAAACTGTACATCCATGTAGGTGTTTTGAGAAATTAGAGAAAAATGTCCATCATCTTTCTTTGTAAAGGCTACTAGCTTAACATGAAAGTGCATCTCTTGCTAGCATTAGCTAACTAAACAACATGATGGAATGATGGTTGCACTGCACTCACCTGGAGCAAACTTCAGCTGGAATGTATTTTAGTAATGTAAGGATTATACATTTTATTGCTTAACGCTTTACATATAATTATACACATATTTTACGGTACTAAAAAGAGTTGCACAACTACAGATAGATGAGAAGGTCAAAAGCATCAGTCCCACGTTGTGAAGGGTTGAAACAATGAAAAGGTATTCAACAGTAGTTGCAGGAAATTCACATGCCGCCCACACACTTTCAGGCACATGATCGGGCATAGCCTGCAGATTCTACCAAGTAACAGCAAATGTTTCATCTTAAATTATACATTCAAGAACACTAAACAAAATAACTAGTTTTCTCCAGTTAAGAAATGCACCACAAGATGTTTGTAGACATCACACACACCCTCTTTTTTGTGCTGCCGTCTGACTGAAGGAAATCCAGTGCCAAGAGGCTGGGACCAACGAGGGACAAAGTCTTAATCAGAGTCCTCCCCATCTATAGTCAATCATAGTGCACATTAAAAAAATATCGCTGTGTAACTATGAGTTTGTTATAATTTTTTGGGCGTGAGGGGGCAGAGCATCAGCACTAAACTGGCTGCGATTAATCTAACACAAATAGATCCTTGTACAAGCTTCTTCTAATAATCCAATTTTGAAAACACACAAAAAAAAGGAAGGAATTTAACTCCACATTCAACACTAGTTGCCATCGGACAAAAAAAAGTAGCTGCTTAGTTTTGTTAAAATACACTGAATAATTATTTTTTTAAATAGAATGGATTCATATCAAATATTTTTTTTTACTTTTGTTAAGAAACAGAAGGAAACAATTAGTCATTAGATCACATCAAATTGTTTTCTATCTTTAATAAGAGACTTCTAGGCCCATATCCCTCCAATTAATTTGTTCAATTTGAACTAAACTTTTATTAGCATTAATGCAACTTTAGGTGCTATGAGTATTATGAGCTGTAAATGACCATGGGAAATACACATTAAGCAATATACATATATATTTTTGCTGGACTGACAGCCGGCAATAAAAATGGAATTATAAATAATGGTATATCAAGCTAATTCCGTGTTTCTGTAGCTAATCTTACTGTATTTTACGGCATATCTGTATATTCTACGGCATATCTTTGTTTTGTATGGTTTGATGAATGAAAATGAGAAAATACTCATAATAAAAATACTCACTAGAAATGTTGCAACATGTTCCCAACTGAACACATGAGTGTAACATTCGTCGTATGACAACCTCCTCTCACAGAGAGAACACAGAAATCCCACTTCAGTGGAAGACAGTCGTTTGACACACAGGTCAAACATGACCAGGAACTCTTGACCTGCAACAATGGGGTAAAGTCAAAAACATCTATATAGCATGTTGTGGTCACTGAAATATAAAGATGTCTAGTGCAATGCAGTTGAGAATAGGTATTTAAAGGTGCACTATGTAACTTTAGGTTTGTCAGAGATGTGAACTTTTTCTAAGGTATATTCTTATAAAAGAATAAACTTAAATTACTCTCCTCAAATGGATCTCCTGAACAGTTTGAAGCTAGAAAGCTACCTGAAAAGTTAGTGTTTCACTGTTTACGGCAGCAGGGCCCAGTTTTGCATATTCTAGTCTTGTTTGGTTCCAGGGGAGCATTCCATCAAAAGCAGCGTTTCCACCTCAGGAACTCAGAACCTTTGCAGGAACTGTTTCAACTGCAGGAACTATGGTCTAAACTGTAGTTGTTTGCCTTTTTTTCTGCGAACATGTTAAGATTACAGCAGACGTTTCACAGTCTATGGAGCAGCCGCACAGCGCGCTTGGCAGGGATGCAACACTTCAGCTCAGTAGTCTAACCTTTTATTTCTCTTCTTTTTTTAACCCTCAGATGGCCGCTGTTCTCCACGAAAATATACAGATGGCCGCTGTTCTCCACGAAAATATACAGAGAAATAATCTGTGAGGTGCCTGTGTTAACAGACCAGAGCAGCAACACATCGCTTTTTGCCAGCGCCACTATTCATCTCTTTTTTTCACCAGACAATCGTGTCTCTCTCCTAAAATAGATCGAGAAATAATCTGTTGATCTGTCGATACTCAACATTTAATAAATGTAGCCTGTTATAAAATGACGTGCAGATTGGTTTACTGCTTCTCCATACGTCATCGGCCTGATGACGGTCGAGGAGTTCCTGGAACTCAAAGTTCCTGGTAGTTTTGTGGAAAAATGGCTTAAGTAGCTAACAAAAGCCTAACTCACCCGAAATAGCCAGGCTGATACTAGCTTCATCTCGAAATTAAGCCTCAAGTGGTTCCGCTAACACAGTTCAGCCTTCTCTAAATCAAGGCTGACTCTAGTCAGGTCTGCATAGCCTCGGTAAGTGCATGCATCCCTGTCTACATAAGAAGCCCTGAAGAATGAAAAGATGATCAACGGAAGGCCCAATTTACATTATGCCTTGCTCTGGACCTAAGTCTTTAGTTGGACCATGAGGGAGGAGGCTGTTCCATTTCATTAGCTGTGTTCTTCTATGATCTTCTTTTGACGAAGTTAGGGGCATAAGTCGCTCATCCGGGTTGGCATAACTCCAGCGCTGGTAGCTAAGGTGAGCAATTCGCTCGGTTTACAGCAAGAAGATAAACTTTACAACATCACTAAACAGTCCTGTGTGCTTGTTTTGTTTATTTACCATGGTTACAAGGCTAGGATTCATAAGCCACGTTGATGGAATGTAACTCTCACTAAATTAGGCCTGATTTATCGAAATAAGATAGGCTTTTGCTTAATGGACTGCCCCCCTGGTGTGTCAAAATTATTTAGTTTTGATTTATGAGAGTTACATGTAGAGAAAATATTTTTGTAAACTAATTTTAGGCTATACATATGTAAAAAAAAAAATTACCCTCCCCTCAAACTGCATAGTGCACGTTTAAACAAAAATGACACCTTACCTTGAAATCCAACAGCCTTTAATATAATAACAAAAGCATGCATGCATTTGGGTTCCTTTTCCTCTCCAGTGGTACTCACCGAGCAGAGGAAACCTCTCGTTTTGTTTGAGTTTGCGGTACGTTTCACGCTCTGGGACTGCACAGTCAAAAAAAACAGACAAAACATTCACAAAATGAATATCAAGGTTTACAATTTAATTTTGAATTAAGGTGTGGTGGCCAAACTGGTGTTATGTATTTTTTTTATTAAATTCATGCTTATATTGCCTGTGTCAATTTCTGTTAATATGTGTTCCCAGACCAAACAAGGTCAGATTGAGAGATCAGGACGACAGAGAAAACATGCTGTTTTTGCAAAAAAATTTGACGAAAGGGTAAATATGATATATAGATGTTGAGTGATCAAATACCGGTATAAACAAGAACAATGACTAAAGGTCATTTTGTTGTTGCAAAAATATGTTGTGCTTTTGGACTTGATCAATGAAAAGGAGCCCAAGCAATGAAAAAGTGACGAATTGCACTTGTTGTTTGATGATAATCTGTATTACCATTACCAATGACAAAAAAGGAGGATATAACCAGTAGAAGAACATTTCTGATAAGATATGTGTGGTTTCAAGCCCTTTTGATAACTATATAAAAAAACTTGATCCTCGATTTAAAAATCAGCTCTTCTGCACAACACCTCCAGCTTTATTATGTCTTCCAGTCAAGCTGAGTCTTGCTGTAAATTCCTTGCCTGTTTTTGTTCTACTACTAAAGCTTAGAAAATATTCAACACAAACCTTCACGCTTCAAAAGAGCGTGTTGTAGTTCCAGTCTCTTCATCACTGCATAGAAAAATCAATAATGAGACAAAGAAAGTCTTGGTAACTGATGAAACTGAAGCGCACAGAGAAAACCCAGTGAGCTTTTTCTCTCCAACTTTCTCTGAATATGACAAAAGACCAATTCCTACCTTCATCAAAAGTAGATGGGATGGGAAGAAACATCTTGTATGGGATATCAAGTACCTGAGAAAATAAATTATAAATGAGTAATGACAGAAGAAATTCATTAAATCTACAGAAGAAAATGCAGGAAAATAACCTTTTCTTTCAGTAACAAACATAAAAGTTTTCCTTCGATTATCGTTAGTCACTGCCTTTTAGAGCGAATAATTTTAGTTTGATTGCTATGAAGCTGATTTTTTTTTTGTATTCAACCTTTATTTTACCAGGAATGAATTACTTGAGATAAAATTACCTCTTTTTCAAGCAAGGCCTGGCCAAAATGGCAGCAGTTAAATATATTGAAATATGAGACAATCCTAAAAAGAAGGCACAGACATGAGAAAAAGAGACAAATAAAGTCCATAGGGTGAAGGAGGAGGAGGCAGATACACACTAAAAGAACCGTTTTGTGATGATAAAATACTATGCATGAATGAATGACTTTCTGATGTCTCTACACAAGTGGTAAATACCTTGGTAAGGGGGGAGAGGGGGGAAAGAACTGCTAAGGTCCTTGAATTTGCATTTTACCTTCATCATCATCTGATTTGGTCCCCTTTCCTTTTCCTCTTCCAATGCCAATGACCTTAAGACTTCTATTCCCAGGTGATCCTTCCAGGCAAACGGGAGCCGCCAGGGATTCAGGTAAAGCTAAGTATTTCAGATAAACGCTGGTTAATACAAAACAAATTAAACCCAGTTATCAGTATCTAAATATTTGTTGTAAAAATAAATAAAAGAAATTGGTTTAACTTCATACACATTAATGGTACTGCTGGCTCGCACACAAACCTGGACATCTGCTACAATAAACAGAAACCACTTCTGAAAGAAACTCAAAAGAATGCTCACCAACGTGTGAATGAGATGTTTTCGGGAGTCAAAGTGTTGTTTGAGAGAAGACTCGGTGAAACAGTCCTCACAAGCAAAGCACACGTAAATGTGTCCCCGAACATGAGTGCTGAGACACGTGACAATCAAGGGTACACCTAAACAGAAATTATGATAATCAAATTCAATAAAGAAATAAAAAAAAAAATGTGTTTAACACTTTGCAAAATACAGTACGTAGCATAAAAATGTGTCAGCTCACCAACAGCTGGTTGATTTTTCTTCAAGCCCTCTAAGATGTGCGTGTATAAGCCAAGTGTGTGCCACATTCCTAACATTTCAAAAGGAATAAGGGTTAAGAGAAAGCTGAATGAACAACAAATTAAACTGCACTAAAACGTTGAGCGGTCTAAAACAGACAAAATAGGGATATTTTTGGAAAATTAGATACCATCGATACTTCGAAAACAATGGAAAAAGATGCTGAAACTATATTCACGAGTAATTTTCAAATTTTAAAGCTGACATTTGTTTTCATATTTTTTTTACCAAATGCATTTCAGGTATTGTTTTCATGCTACTGTCTCAGTGTTATAGCCTGTTGTAATGGAAGGATAAAGGTTTACCTGGTTGGTCATAACCGTGAACCTTTTCAGCTGAAAGAAAGTGGGCAACATTATCATATCTAATTTAAATGGGATTAACAAATACACAATACTATGAGAAAAGAGATAGAAAAGTGAAAGCTACCTTTGCCAAAAAATTGATTTAACATCTGGGGAAGAACATTAGAAAACCGATATTATGATAGCTCATATTTCTTTTCATATCATGAAGTAACACAACAATCCTTGCATTACTTACAATAGGAAGATGTGAAAATGTTAATGTACCTGTTTGTGTTTGCCATCATGTGACACATGTTTTTGATATTGAGATATATTCTCAAATGTGTCATTGCAGTCCTTCAACAGGGAGACACAAAATAAATTAACAAATAGATATACAGTATAAGGTACAATGATAACATCCAGGCTATTGCAGTGAAATATATAATTGGGATATTGATCATTTATTACCTGACAGCGTATTTTGAACGATAGTGCCATAGGGTATGTTGGCACAGATCGAAACACTGCCAAGAAAAAAAGTTGTATCCAGTTATTCATTTTAAATGATGTCCATGTTAAAATGCTTATTTAAATATTCCCAAGATACTGGACAAGCAGCCAAGAGATGATATGATGTAGAATTGACCTTGTTCCAACAAAACACATAGTGGTTCAATTAAACTAAAAAGCAGAAGACATTTCACATTATAACAAACGGAAGACCAACAGCCTCAAACAGAGTTATCCACTGGACAACCTCCAACTAAAATAACACGTACCCAACTTTCTCCCTGGTTGGACACTTGTAATCAGGCTGCTCTTCATCTTTTCCTTTGAGATGGATTCCAGTTTCTTGAAAGCTACAATCCACCATAAACCTCAATTAGTAAAATATATTTCTGGGTTCCACTGAAGGTCCAAGTACAGAGGCATAAAAAATAAATACAAACCTTCTGCGTAACAAGTGAAATTCACCAATTCAAATTCAGCAGGCTCCAGGCTCACTTTCTGTAACAGAAAGCCATTTAGTTTCACATCAATACCAATACAAACATCACAAAGCTGTACTTGTGACTTAAAAAAATATTACCTTAATTTCAGTGTTTGCAGTGCCGTGAATTTCTTCTGTTTGCTTTGCAAAGTCAAGCATTATGGAGACAAAGGAAGAGGTGTAGTCCTTGTAGCATTCCCTTGACAGCAAAGTAGAGGGGTGCCACGCTCTCTGCAAAGATTAAAACTGATGTGAGTAATACACATACCTCACAGGGCTATGGTTGGACAAAAAGTAATGCTTGCAGCAGTAGTGGATTCATTACAAAAAATTATGAAGTTAGTTCACTATAAAATCTGGCAAAGAATGTCGTAGCGAAAAGACACACAGACAGGCTTGTGGATCAGAAGACTAACATTAAAGTAGCAATATTTATATACAGCAGACTGGGTACAGTTGTCATGTGATAACAAAAGAACATGACACATTCCAAATATGGTTGGTATTGTATCTTGCGACAGATTTCCTGTCTAGCACTCATTTCAGTGGCAGTCGGCAAGTGATATCCCATGTATTATTTCATCATGGAATTTCACAAACAGTCACAGCTAAACTATTCAGCTGAGTAGGGACATATTTTATTTACCAATGCTGGATCAGAAGTCTGACAATCTTTCTCTGTTCATGCAGAGCTTCATATTTTCAATATTAGAGCCTGACGATTTAATTGGCCGATTATGCCCGGCCGATTCAATCTCGGAAAACATTTCTGATAAATAAAATAGGGTGCAATCGTACTTGAGTACGGAACAGGGCAACTTTGCCTAGTTCGAGTGCACCCTAATTGTCTCATGTGGCCTGGAATGGACTGGTGAGCTCAGCTGCAACCTCTGCATTGGATCTGCAATGTACAAATAAAACAGTACCTAACTAACGTGTATTTTTCCAAACTGTGCCTATATAAATTCATTGTGTTTCCTAGTTTTTTGAAAGTCCAACACCTCAATGACACTATTTCCTTTTACCTGATTAGACTTTTTCCTCAGACTTCTGTGGGATTGTTTGTTTGGGGGGGGGGGGGGACTTGTGTGCGTGCTGGGGCTTTCGGTTTAGCTTTTAAATGGATTTAAAATATTTTGTGGAAGCATCCGGGACCGTGTTGTAGTGTTGTTTTTGTCAACGAAATGTATGACAATATATCGTCGTCAACGAACATTTGTCACGTGACAGAAACGAGACGAGACGCAACGTAAATGGTGGTCATGTGACGAAGACTATAATCAAATATATAATGCTTTATTGTTGACTAATAAAAACGGGACTAAATGTGGTTTACAAAAACAAAAACTCTGATAAAATATCTCTTCATGTTCATTGACAAAAACGAGAGGACACGAAATGTTATAAGGCTATTTTGTCTCGCCATTATTATTATTTTGCAATATTTCTGTTTCCTGAGTCTCGGGGCTGCAAACAGGCTACGGCTTCAGATTAAAAGCATGTCACTGGCTTAACATGAGTATTTAACTAGACAAACGTGAGTTGGCTTTTATTTTGAAATAGCAGGAAGTTAGCAGGCGACGTTACTTCCTCAATCCCTACTCGCAGCAATATGGAAGATGCAGCTGCGGCTGTGGGTTAACTTTAACGACTAACCAGCTGCAGCCTGATGTTACTGTATAGGCTAACTGTCAATATGCGGCCAAACGTACTCACGTCATCTTGACTGGATTCCTGTCGGATATTAACCATGACTCCTGTGTTCCCTGCTCTCCTGAGTCATGTCGAAAAAGTATTCCATTGTTTTCTGAACGAGTAGTAGCCCTGTTTGTGGACGTCTATCCATCAAAACTATGACGTAGGTCTTTAGCAACGGTCATTATACCCTTGACTGTATGTCTTGCTGGAAATAAATAACCATAACAGACCTGTAGAATGCCGTGATTTACATAGGATTTTCAAAGTGCCATGTAATAAGTTCTGTCAACGAATTCCACTGTATGCAGTCTGTGCTTCCAATCTCATGGTTCAAACCATTTGTGTTATATCTTGTAATACAAAATCTGACTTCAGTTTACAAGCAATACAAGTCATACAAACATTTTATTTGCACTTTGTTATTGTAGCTCTAGCATTCAAGAACCTTTTTTCTCTTAATTAAACTTGAATGTAGTGTCAATTTTTTCTGGCATTGTCATTTGAAGCTATTTTATTTAGGCCTATTTATTTTATATACATGTATGTCATTAGACAGGAGATTTTGAAAAACAAAGAGAAGCTGTCCGAGCTCCACCAGACTGCTGTTCAGGTTGAGGAATCCGTTATTCTTACATGTTTGGTAGCTCAAATAAATATGATGTAAATTCAATCAGAGCGTCTTCCGTGTCTGGAATTGCATGTATTCTTGAGTATATAAGGTAAAAATAATATACTAAGATAAGATAACCTTGTTTGACTTGTGAAATGTTAAATAACATTTTGATTTTGGCTGTACAATACTAGGTACTTGTACTATATTAACTGGGTTAAATATAATAGTATAGTCTATAATAGTATAGTCTAAAAAGACTAAAATACAAATGTCATTGACTAAGACTAGACTTAAATGTCATCAGTTTTTGTTGACTAAGACTAGACGAAAATAGTCCCATATAATTCTGACTAAGAGAAGACTAAAAAGCTCAATACTTTTAGTCAACTGAAACTTGACTAGACTAAAAAGAGTTTAAACGTGACTAAGACTAATAAAAACTCAAATGACAGTTTGACACAAAGACTAGACTAAAACAAAACTTAAAACAGGCCGCCAAAAACAACACTACCGTGTTGTCAGTTAACGTGTCTGTCAGTAGAAGTCAGCTGTGTGTGTGTGTGTGTGTGTTTGTGTGTGCGCGTGCGCTCAGGCATTCGGTTTAGCTTTTTAACGTGTCAGTAGCAGTCAGCTGTGCGTGTGTGTGTGGGGGGGGGGGGAACTTGTGTGCGTGCGGGCGTGCTCGGGCTTTTGGTTTAGCTTTTTTAACGTTAACGTGTCAGTAGCAGTCAGCTGTGTGTGTGGGACTTGGGCATGCGCTCGGGCTTTCGGTTTAGCTTTTAAACGGATATAAAACATTTTGTAGAAGCATCCGAGACCGTGCTGTATTAATTAATACAGTGAAAATAGCGTAAAGTGCAGTCTTTACCACTAAAGCGGACAGGTGGAGCAGGTGAGGAGTTGTTGAGGAAGTAACAATAGGCTGTGTCGCTCTGCTGTGTGTGTTCCGCTCATAAGAGGGAGGCGGGGTTTATTCAGAGATTAATTCATGCTCCGTTCTCACTGTGGCCTTCAGTGTGCGCACATACTTCTAAAAACTTCACAATGAAGGATGCACACCTTCGTACTTTTAAAAACTTCAAAATGAAGGATGCACACCTTCGTGCTGTGCGCAAGCAATATCCGGAAGCTCATGATCTGACTAAAACTCAGAGAGATATGCGAGCCACAGACACAAACACAGACGTTTCTTGCTTTATAGATAGATAGAAGATAGAAAATAGATTATAGATAGATTCTCTTTAATGTCATAACTACTTACGAAGTAACGAAAGATGTGGTCAAAGCTCAGGACATGGCTGATGATGGTATGGGTGGCCAAAGTTAGCTTACAGAGTGTGCACAGGTAGTATCTTTTGTCAGTTGGTCCAGTGGATTCAACAACGTGCTGCAGGCCTACAAGATGACGATCAGAGAAGAGTTTAGTTCTAATGGAAAGCCAACAATGTTTGATCAAGAAGAAGAAGAAGAAGAGCCATTTTGTTAGATTACTAGGTTTATCTAGTACATTTACTGACCAAGAAGTGGATGCTTCCTGTTACTGTCTTTGTGGTATGTTTGTATCATCGCCCTCTCTTGCTTGACAGCTAGAGTGGGAATAGAAAAAGATAGCAGTAAAGAAAAAGTAAATGTTATATAAAAAGGCAAATATACCACATAATGGCCCTCATTTATCAACCGTGCGTAGACCAGAAATGTGGGTGTACGCACATTTCCACGCAAACCTCGGCATTTATCAATATGGACGTGAGCGTAGGATACGCTCAAATCCCACGCCAGCTCTCAGCTCGTGTACGCAAGTTTGTAAACAGCATGGACTCGCAGTGCAGGCTGTGCCGGGTAGCCGATGACTTTGTTGGACAATTATTAGAAGATAATACAAATGCAGTGTTTGCTCAGACCAAAATAAAGATATTAATCACTTAAAAATGTGCAGCTTATGGTGTGCAACTGAGTAGGAGAGCTGATTCAATAGTGCGCACACCGGCCACTTAGGAGGGCTGCATGGGACTGCGTAAGGGCAGTTGTCTCCGTCTTGGAGCAGCTGGGGGGACACTGAGGCACGGGGGCTGCATTCATTCAAAATGTTAGCCTAAGTATTAAACAAGTAGTCTACACTGCTCTTTATGATAAAAAAAAATACACGGCACAACATTCAGCTTAACATTTAATTTATTTGACGCACTTTTTAGATGTTAGTTCCTCTTTAATGTGTCATTGATCGCTTAAGCAAGCGATTTATTTCCACCGTTAACCGGCATGTTTTTCCGATCTGCTGGTGGAGCAGGACAGTGGGCGCTCTCACTGCTGATCGTTGCCGGGTCAGCTTGTGCAGCTGACGGCCGGGCTGACCACTCGTGCCAAGCACATGCTGTCATACAGTAAAACACAAAATGTGTTATTTTTAGTTTTTAAAACCCTTTTGAGTAGTGCCATCTAAAAAGGCCAATACATTCTAATCATTCAAATCTCTGCAGACGTGTATTTCTTAAATGGGAACCATTATCGGACAGTTGGTGCGTCTTTTTCTCCTTTACCACTTATATTATGCCCGCACTTTCAGTTGGTGTTGCATTTCAGAGCAGCAACACGCTTTTTTTAGTGGCGATTTTTGAGTCAGACCACTTTTTCTTCATCTATGTAAAGAAATGCCGACATAATTGTAGGCCTACATGCTGTTTTATAGCATTTGAGCGATAGCCTACTCTTGTAAACCTCAAATGCAAAATCCTCAGCTGGAGATCGTTTGCTGTCAACACCAACGCCGTTGACCGCAGCAGTTATTTCCTTCCTAACTGCTGCCTTCTGTCGTTCTTTGATGCCGCTTGTAATGCTTCGAAATTAAACTCTTTTTTTCTACTTTCGCTGTCATTCTGTCAATTTCTACTTCAGAGAAGTTCCTCTTCTGTGCCTTAATGCGCATATCCATGTCGTAAAACCTCTGGGCGAGGCCTCTAAACTGAGAAAATATAGGGGCGTGATACGATCGTTTTCAGCCGCCGCATTTATCAATAATGGCCTGGCATACGCTGAGATTGGCGAGATACGACTGTTTGACAAATCCCACGCGATACCTGGCGTAGGGAGGTATTTGCGCCAGAATCTGCACCAGTTTCCACACAAGTTTGATAAATGAGGGCCACAGAGATTAATCTAACCACAAGGTCCATGAGCAGCTGTTCTGGAGCTTTGGATGGTACCATGTGATTTTCATGAACAGATTTTCCATTCATCATTGAATTGTAGACGTTTCAAATTTACATTTTAAAAGCTTAAAAGCTAAAGCCCAAATTGCTCATACCACTGAAACACAGCTCCAGAACAGCTATTAAACAAACCTGGCAGTAAGATTGTTTTTAAACTGCTGTGAAGAATAAACTTTGAACTTCAGCAGATTTCTATTTTTAAATAATTTGGAGTAATTAGTACAAGCCCCCGTTTTGATAATACGATTAAGATAGATATAAAGATTAAACTATAAACTGAATGCCAACCTCACCGAAATTTCAGTCTAATCCTTCAGCAGATATAGAGCCCTGAAAAAATATGCACACACCTTCAAACAGCTTCAGAAGCTTTTCGTTTTCACCAAGAGCGCGCATAACTGGGGAGGGGGATCAGATCATTCTCATTAGTACACCACGATTCAAGACAATTCTTGAACAAATATTACATAGATATCTCAGAACCACATACCCTCAGAGTAAGAACTTGTTTCAAGCTTTTTCATCAGTTCCCCAGGTAAATCCAAGGTCTGAAATGAGAGAATGTGATGAAAAAAAAGGCATAACATCTTCCTTACAAACATGCACTTCTGATGAATGTAATATTAGTGTCAGGGCTCCAGACCAGCTTTTATCATCACGTAAGGAAATATAAAAAGCCTATAAAAACACATTTTAATGACCAGAAAAATTTACAAAATGAAAAACAACGAGTCAAGTCCTTACTGAAGTTTGAACACTCAGTTCTTTAATACATATATTTGTTATTATAAATAAAGCGCCAAATCACAAAAGACATCTATTTATGGTCACTGGTGCCCTTTTATTAAATGAAAACACTTTTAAATACGCTTATGTTATCCAATAATCTGCATTATTCAGTTCCTACTGTGTTGCCTTTCCACCGAGCGGAGCGGCTCAGACTGCTTTTATATGCGTTTCCATTGCCAAAGTTAAGTAGTGTCCCAAAACAAGCGAGTGACTCCTCCATTGGGGTACTACCAAGCCATCTGAAAGGCCGGCGAAAGGTTGGAGCTACACACTGCAGTCCGTCAACTGGTAGAAATAATAATTTCCGCTGCGGCCAGCGCTGTTCACTCAATGTGCCTGTCAGCTTGCCCCGAGCTGTCACTGTGCATTCACTGTAAATACGCTTGCAATACAGGGGGAATAAATATAGGAGCGGCTGGTTTGAATAAGCAAAAACAAGAGACGGATGGCTTGACAGCAGTTGTTCCAAGGCTCTATGCTGACCCATATTCTGGCGGCGGCTATCGCCGGCCAGCATACACCCGTCCTACCAAAAGGGTAGTGTCCCCGGTGGGCATACATGCCAGATCTAGCGTAACCGAGCTGTCCCGATCTGAGCTGCACTGAACCAAGCCACTCCGCTCAGTGGAAACAAGGCGTACATTCTCTCCTCTTCTGCTCCGTTAAGCAAGGGACGGGGCTCCGCTGCCGACACCCACAAACTCACCCACAGACAGAGAGAAGCGGAGGAGAAGAGAACTACATGTCATGTTATGGTAAAAAATGTGTACAGTCTATGGTTAAAGTACAAAAAACAGTACAACCAACGTTATGTTGATGTCTACTCACACACACCTCTAAAAACTGCAGACGTTTGTGTCTTTGCGGGCTCTGAACAGAGCGGACAATGTTTCTCCTCCTGTTGCTCCCGACATCAACTGTCACCCGCGGCAGTTGATTTTATATAGGCTGCTATCTATGCCCCCGACACAGACGTGATAACCATTAGCAGTTTAAAACACGGCATGGGCTAGCGTGCTGTGATGTTTGGCTGCGCGCAGCTACTGATCCTGGGTCAGCTGCAACGTTTGAGTGGCTCCGCGGCAGTTGATTTTATATACTATCTATGCCCCCGACACAGACGTGACCATTAGCAGTTTAAAACACGGCATGGGCTAGCGTGCTGTGATGTTTGGCTGCGCGCAGCTACTGATCCTGGGTCAGCTGCAGCGTTTGAGTGGCTGTAGTACAGAGCCGGTGGGATGTACGGGGCGGATCAATCTGCACATGCGTTAATTGCGATAAAAAAAATGAACGCATTAATTCCAGAAATTAATCACCTTGCGTTAACGCGATAATTTTGACAGCCCTAATATATATATATATATATATATATATATATATATATACACACACACACACACACACACACACACACACACACACACACACACACACACACACACACACTAGTAAAGAAATTAAATTCAATAAACTGAAGAAAATCAAATGTACTTTTTTGGTGGGGGGTAAATATAAATCAATGAAAAGCAAACATAGGTCTTGAGTTTACTTTTATATATATATATATATATATATCAGTGATTCTTGAGAAGTGGGACAAAACAGGGTGCAATGTCTGTGGACTGTTTTGGACGTCGTGAGAAGATAAGTGACATATATTTGACATAATAATGATACAATTAAATTTAAGGGGATAATTGTGCTCCAGACATTCTATTCTTAATCCTTAACATCTACAATGTTAAATATTTTAATTTTTAAAGATAAAAGCAGTTACATATGGAAGACGGCCTTTTGTACCAGTTCTCAAGAATCACTAATATAATACTAGTATTAAATTTGCATCAATTTGTTTATAATTTAATTATTTTTTAAATTAATTTGTCAATTCACGTCATGGCTATTCAACTTGTCTGTGAATGAAAAGTGCTCTTTAAATAAAGTTTGAATAGATTTGATTTTGTTGGTTTTAACATACAATTTATTATGTGATGCATCGTTTATTGTAAAATTGAGGTACAAACCTGTAGTCGTCCGGCCCCTCTTTCACTGACTTCCTTTGTAAGTTCAGCCCTCAGAACAAGCCTTATATCCATACTTGGGAACCAGGAGAATTTCAGAACATTGGGGTTTGTGAAGCTCTAAAATAAAATTTAAAAAAATGCAATGAAAATAAGATAAAAAATTTAAACATTGGTTCTTTTGTTTGTGATGTTCAGGACTTACTAAGTAGTTGGCGCAATGATCACCAGACGAGAGGTGAACTAAAATCCTGCTTGGGGTAAGCTTTTCTTCACAAACATGGCACAGGTAAAAAAAAGTTGTTGGGTCAGGATCGAAACACAGAGTCAGCATAGACAACCCTGGGGAAAGGATAGAAATGGAATTATTATTTCAAATATTAATTAATCGTTTACATCATCTCCAGAGCGCCCTTGTAAAAGAGAATTTTAATCTCAAATGAGATTTCTCCTGGATAAATAAAATATTAAATGATCTCACAGTTTTACATTTATTTTTAATGAGAAATATCCATTACAAGTCCATGACCATCACTTTAGCCTTAAGTAATTTATTTATTTTTTACAATAAATATGTATGGCAAGTCATGTGCACCTACAGACACTTTACTAACCTATGATGGGTTGATGTTTGGCTGGTGGATTACTCGTACTGATGAACGGAAAAACCACTGGAGAAAACAATTAAAAATGTATTACAATTAAGGCTACTCAGGATAGTACACGTTACTTCAACCTCAAACTGTACATTGGAAAGAAGTGACTGACATTGAAGGGTTTATAACTGTTCCAAATTACCAAAAAAACCCTGCTATCAACAAGCACAAGTCCATTCACCTATTCTGCATGTGCAGTCAATTGGCGCATAAAAAACAACAAAACAAAAAATATTCTTCTACTTCTTTTAGCAAACAGATACAAGGGGGATATTTCTTAAACATTTTTCATCCGTGTTTTTGGCGGTTGGTTCAGTTAATAGTGCAACAACTGCTTGTAATTTCTGCTTTGCTACTTTTTTTCACGTTCAGGAGGTACTATTTGCAGTGGAAAACGACCCGTGCTGCTACCAAACCAAGTTGAACTGAGTCGAGTTGAGTCGAGTCGAGCTACATGTGCGGTGGAAAAGCGCCATAAAGGAACCATCATTACCCTCACCTCTTCTCTCACAACCTGGTTCGCTGCTAACACTGCCAAGGACATAGGCAGACTGCAGTGTATTATTTGATCTGCGAGAAGGTGGCTACAATCTGCAATCCCTCCAGTCCCTGTACAACTCCAGGGCCCTGAATTCTGCGGGAAAGACTGTGGCTGACACGTCCCACCCTAGACACAAACTCTTTTGAGTCACTCCCCTCTGGCAGTATGCTGTTTTTAAATCAGGACCAAAAGCTCTTGTCACAAGACCAGTTTCTTTCCATCTGCAGCCATCCTCATTAACAGGGCCTCAGTACCCCACTGACACATACTTCCTTCAAACAGACATTATATTAACGCATCTACTCAAGTGTTACATTAACCCTTCTTCATCGGTCAGCAAACTGATAATTTGCACATTTTGATCATGCTTATTACTCCTGGACAATTGTACAGCTCTATAAATACATAATTGAACACATTTCTCTCTTTGTACATTTTCTATACAGTATAAGTTATTTGTAATGTATGTTCATCGTGTGCACCATCAAACCATGACAATTATATTATTATGTGTGATCGTACCTGGCAATAAAACTGTCTCAGAGTTTTACAAAGTCTAAATCCTTGATTGAAATGTCAGTGTATGTCTGAACACTACCTGAACCTCTGCAAGACTCAGCTGCTATCCCCCAATTGAAAAGTCTGTGGTGTCATTGACTGAAAGGAACCTGGATACAACACTGGGGGCCCAGACTGCCTTAAACCTGCTACATTACATCAGCAAATAACAAATAAATTATCTCCAACATCAGGAGGATATGTCCCTTCCTAACCCAGAGGTCAGTGCAGGTTCTGGTTGCTGGCCGGTGTGCCTGCATGTGCCATCCGACCTCTGCAACTCAACAAGAATGCAGTAGTGTAGCTGGGATTCAATCTACCTTTTCCAATGCTACACTGCTGGTGGTTACATGAATCCCACTCATAACATTTATGCAGCATACAAAAAGAAAAAAAGCAGGCTTACCAGGACGCTGGTACTTATCTAAAAGCAAAAAAAATAAAGATTATTAAATTGGACATCAAATGCGTAATAGCTATTTCCTAATGCAGTTAAAACAAGAAATACAATGTACATGAATTGTAATAAAATAAGCATTACCCTGTTGGAAGACATCTTTCATTTTCTGTTGGTAAAAAACATTTTTTGAATACATGCGGAAATTATTTAGCAATGCAGAGGAAAACATAGAAATATGGGGACTGTCTCATGATACAGGAGTACAGTGAACTGGAGAACTGCACTGACCAAGTCAAACACAGAAGTGTACTTTTCATTTAAATGGTCCAGGGCTACCAGACACTGTTACCCAGATCACTTCTTATGCTTTTCATGAGTCAAATACTGAAGTATCAGCAGTATAGCCCAAACACTTTCAAGTAGCCATCAACGCACCATTTCGATTTGCAATCAGATGGCTGGCACTACATTCTGACAAAAATGGTCCAAGGCTTGACTCTCTCCCCGGGATATTTAATTTCCCAATAGTTTGCTTCTGAAACTCCAGTCTCCTTAATCATATGCATTTTAGGTTCAATGGAAAATGTATAGTCCCTTTATACCAAGGGGGCAAAGTGGTTTTCACAGGCATGGAATGTTGTAAAAGGTTCTTCACCAGAATTGATATAGGACCTTCAAGGATCACAACCTGGGTGGACAACCTGTGGCATTCTTCCATACAAATGTGCCGGCTTGGCTTGGCCCAGCCCGTCAGCCCAGTGCGGAAGGTGTTTGCTTTTCAATAACAGTGGGGCTACTGGTCTGTGGGTGTGGATTCAACTGATGATGCACCACTGTCTCTAGCTTATGTGTCTATTATGTATTTGATCACTGAGTCTATCCTACTGTTGCTCAACAGTGTTAGCCCAATAATAACAAATTAAAGATGTTGCGCCGCCATGAGATGATAAAGTATAGAAGCACTGACTTTGTTTGCCGTTCATAGCGCTGTGGACAAGGGCCCTTATACTTCCATGGTTAAAGTATAGTTTAAAACCAGTGTGAGCCAAATGCTCATTTCTGTTAGTGCATGAATGCCGTTCCATTCATGTGAGCACATTCATCGTTATAGCACATGTGGTTTTAGTATTCATGCAGGACATTATTTGGGCTTCTATGACAACTGTATTGTGCATTTAAAATGTATACATTTGAATAGGCTATGGGCTTCTTATTTGGGATGTCTGGCAGTTCATCTGACTTAGCAGCGGAGGCTATTCACAGCGGAGGCTATTCAT
The DNA here is from genome assembly GCF_949987685.1 of Ammodytes marinus. NCBI lineage: Eukaryota > Metazoa > Chordata > Actinopteri > Uranoscopiformes > Ammodytidae > Ammodytes > Ammodytes marinus. The sequence goes on from NC_137221.1 coordinate 14,368,512, forward strand.
TTTTAAAATACATGTACATAGTATGTATCCAAAGTCTGTTCTGTAAAAACTTTGGATACCAATATATCGTAAAATTTAAATAAATAATAGAACTCTGGCTTTATCCAACATCTAGATTTTAGTTTTTTAAAGAGATTCATAAGGTATGCATTATGAGTTAGATATTTCCACATTTTCATATATTATTCAAACATTTCTGAAAAAACTATTGTGTTAATGTCAGTATTCCACTGGCAAAGTTTGTGATGAGAGAGAGATATATATAGATATATATATATATATATATAAGTTTAACATTTTACATTTAAAATTTTACCCTTGCCTTAAACTGTGGCTCCGATTAGCAATGTTGGCCCCTAGTAGCTTTCCAGTAGGTAGTTGACCAGGGTTTTATCCCTGAATGTCCTAGATATAATTTTTGGTGAACAACATTCCATGTCTTCCAAAAAAGGGGGTTTTGCCCCCAGGGTACTAAATGCAATCACCAGTTCAGGGTTCATAATAGAGAGATGACTTAATGGCCTTAACCTTTTTTTATTTTGGTTGGTGAATGGATCAATGTTGTGCCACTTGTAGATGAAACTTTTGGAATGACCAGATTTAGTGTAGATGAAAGTTTATGCCTACCTGTTGATGTTCCCTTGAACGAAGATGTTTCTTTAATTTGGACACATTTTTAAATGTGGTGAGGCAGACCTAAATGAAGAAAAGAAAGTATGAAAAAAGGGTTTGAGGTATCTGGTGGGCTTGTTTCATCATGAAGGTGTGTAGTTCGAATGATGGAAGGAATCAGCTTGAGACAGGTTGAGGAGATCGGGAAACACTTTATTGAAAACAAAACTCAAGCCCGCAGTCAAGATAGGGCTGTAGCCAGAACCCATTGCCAATTGATAACTAAGAAAACGTATTTGGTGTCTAATTAAAAGAACAGAGATAGGAATGCATACGGAACTAAAAATGAAGAGCTCCCAGAAAAACCCTGTCCCCCCCTCATGCACAGTCGTTTTTAAACCCCAAAATGAGATGAGCTGGTCAAATATTCTTCCTGAAACCTGTCCTCACCCATTTCGATTGGTGAGTCCTAATAAGCTCATCCTGAGTGTCCTGTCTTGATTATTACCTCAATGATCTGCCAAATGCTACCTACTACGGTAATCTATAGGTCAGGCTCCAGGGGCCTCATTTATAAACGTGGCGTACGGCAAGAAGAGGACGGGAGTTATGAGAAACTGTGACGCCGATGGCAGAAGCATGTAACGTGGGAAACTATGAGTTTGTGTAAAATTAATCCAAATATTACATGTCATATCACTTAAGGAGTTCCTATTGCAAATACGGATTAAGCGTTTCTTACAATGAATAAAGAATCACCTGATTGATTTCAGTCCATGGAGTGACAAAGAAAATAAAACAATATTCAGGATCATATTGATGGAGATATGGTATTGCAATAAAAACATTGAACATTAAACAATCCCTGCATGAATGTAGCCTACCTATTCTCATTAAAATTAAGGTTAACAGCTGATTACAAATTACATTTAGGCTACACTGACGCTGTTCTCGATGCCTCAGTCAGGCAGACAGGACTGAACTTGAGGATGCACTTTTTGCAGAATTTGATTAGTGGCCTCCTCTCCAATGTTATCATGCCCATTATTGACCAGGGTTCAACATAACTTTTGAACCACTGGCCCGGCGGGCCAGTGGATCCGAGTTTTACTGGCCCCTTGTATATTTTCACTGGCCCTGCACACACTTTTTTTTTTTTCATAATTTAGTGTCAATAATTATAATACCTGTATTAGAAAAATAAAGAAAGATAACCAGATTTAAAGGGAATATATATACTGTAACAGTATAGATATTCCCTTTAGATTTGGTTATTTTTCTTTTAGTTAATTATATGAAATGTTGATATTGCTCATACACATAATATAAAACCAGGCAAACATATTGAATTAGAAGCCTACAACTGAAAGTATGTTGAAAGAGTCGGCCAGTATTTTAAAGTCCAGTAGTTTGAAGGTTGTTTTTATTCTTGAATTTGGGCAGTTTAATGAATAGTTCACCTGCAGAAGTCATGTTCAAACATAAAAAAAAAAATAAGAGATGAAGGTCTGATCATTCTTTGTGGTGTGGTAGGCTGTTTTTATTACTTTCTCTATATGCATTAGGGATGTGAATGTGTCGACCGAATGACCGGTTTTCCACTTGCGCTCAAGTTGACTTTAAAAATAGAATAGAAATCCGAAAATCAGTGGGTTATGCCGTTTTTTTTAATGGGAGATTTCACCGTGTATGTGAGTTCACGTCTGGTCGTGAGCGCGCTGCAGCAGTGTCACTTCTCCATGAAGTGTCAGCTTCACATATAACAGTCCGGTGTGGGACCATTTTTTAAAACTATTGATAAAAAACAATGCAGTGCAAAATATGCAGCATAAGTTAAACGCTCGTCTAAGACTATGACGTTAAATCACCTTAGAAACACACAATGCCTTCGTCCGATCACAGCAGCGTTTCACCGTGTGATCTCGCCAGCGAGTGAGCCGCCGCGCAGATGAACTGTGGTTTGTGGCTAAAATAATAACCGGGGATATTCTCCCCGTTAGCGATTTCAATGGGAAAGACTTCCGCGATCTGATTGAATGTCTCGAGCCTGAAAACACAGTGCCAAACTGCGCGACTATAGGAACTGTACAGTGAGCGGAGTCCCTCCGTTCTTTTCTGTCTACAACCGACACAATCACCGGAGACGCATTCACAGCGTTTAAATAACGCCTCTCATTTGTATTACCATTGGGGCTTGGATGCAAATACTGTAACATTACGGCGGCAGATAAAGGAAAAGCGCAGTTATCATTTTCTGCACCTCAACCTCTACTGTGGGAAGAAAGAAAGGGGGCAGAGTAAGTCGATTGATTTGTCGACTCGCAGGCGGACGGTAGGCAGCTCTGCCAACGGAGCGAGAGTGCAACCGCTTGTTGCTCCGCCTGTCAAAACGCCCACGCATCGGTTGTCCACTGGCCTTTCATTAAAAAATATATTTTATATTAGGTTTATTATATTGAGTCTTAAATAAACACTGCTTTCATTACGACTCTGAACGCGCATTTCAATGAACCATGATGTAGTCTACAAAAAGATACTGAACTGTGATTGGCCAGTCACTGGCCCGGGCGGGACAGTGACTGGCCAATCAACTTGCCCTGCATATGATTATACTGGCCCCGGGCCATCGGGCTATACGTTATGTCAAACCCTGTTGACTATTGTTAAATGTCATTCACACACCCAGTGTTTTCCCGCTAGTCATAGATGGATTATGAGATAATGGGCCCCTGGGCACAAACTCTTAAAGGGCCCCCCCACTCCTCCCTATCCAGGCCGGTACACTGACTTTTCCACACAGATACAATTAATGGCAAAACATATTAAGGAAGTCAGTTTTTCCCACAGGTTTTTGGGATACTGTTGGAGGGTCTGGGGGCATGCCCCCCCGTTTTTTTTTTACCTTTTTAAAGTAAAATGCATCAATCTGGTGCACTTTGAGAGGACATTTTAAAGGCTATATCAAATCCTGAGATGCAGAAGGAACATTATTCATATTTGTCTTAAACAGATTGGTCAGACACATGTTCCATGATGGAGGGGCCCATTTCAACAGATAAAGGGTGGATAGCTAGCCTGGCATTCCCAGACCTGCCACTAGGCGCTGGCAAATTAAATTTGCTGCGCGTGTTGGTCTGGACACGCTCCGTTGAAGCTTATCAAGAAGACCAGAAATCTGGGTCTCACGTTTCAATTGGTTCTATCTAATATGGGCGCGCCAGAGCCCCTTATATGGTACTCTGGGGAGGACGTAACCGGATGACGACAGTGACGTGCATGCGACGTCGAAGCCGTGATAGTAAACATCAGAGATGGCTGCGGATATGTTGTGTGAGTTTGAGACTGCTTTGGCCTCGACCCTTAACGATTTGGAAGACGGCACTCAAATCTTTCATTAGCAAGTAACTGGAATGTTCTATTTTGCCGACCGACAACGGCAAACGTTTTATTTAACAGTTTAACAGCTGTTCGCTAAACGAAAGGGGCTTACGTCGCCTTGTGCATCGCTCTGATTGGTTGTAGTGCTATCCAACTGCGTGCAGTGGCATTTGAAATGCACGAGTAGGAGCCGCCCCTTGAGTTGGAAATTGCTATTAATCGTCGCCAGACCCTCTATCGTTCAAGATATCAGGGTCTGGATTTCCAGGCTAGTGGATAGCTACTTTTTATGAACAATTTAGAATTCCCACATAGAAAGCTTATTTCTGTATGTGTGAGAGGGCCTTCAAGGCCCCTCATGAAGCCCCTTAGACAGAGCTACTAATGCTGTTGTTTTTAACTTGCTTTTGTATTTCTCCCCTACTAGTTGAGGGGCCCATGATGATTTCTATCTTGTTAAATTGTGATGAGTATACTTATATTTAGGCTATTGTAGAGAAAATTAACCTTTAGGGATGCCCGCTCATGATACACATATTACACATAATAGCTTTAAATCAGCAGGCCCTAGATTGAGTGAAGAAATCACTAAGAGAGTTTGAATCTCCAGGAAGTCTTATTACGGCTGTCTGACAACAGAAGGAGAAGTGACACTTTCAGGGAACTTTGACTGACTTCTTAGCACATACAAATACAGAACAGAGAAAAGTTGCAGACTCTGACTGACCTTCAAGCAACATACAAACACAGAACAGAAAAGGGTTGCAGATGGGGAAGTACATATTACAACACGAGGTGCAACTGTCACAAATAGACAGTTGGACGTTGCGCCTTGAATACCAGATTAATCTAGCTTGATAAGGGCCCCCACTCCCTGCACCCGACAACATGCACACACACCCACTGATATGGGAGGAGCCAGAAGATCCTCGACGAGAGCCAGTTTGGGTGGAGTTACCCAGTGCTCCAACCAGACCGCGTATAGTAGAATACGTCCCGTCTGCATCATTTTTGACTTTGACCAATGGGACTCCACAAGGAGAATCCCTTATATGCTTTTGTGCACAATGTCTAGGCGCCTTTTTCTGAGAGCTCAACTAGGTTGGACGCTCACTCTTAGGTCTGTGCACGTTTAACTGTGCGAGACACCTATTCTGCTTTTGTGTGAAATAAATATCACTTATTAACTAAACATCTTGACTGGAAACTCAAACCTTCATGCTATTATTGTTGAAATATTTTCACAACACTATTCCTTTTTGTACCCTGTTATTGACATGAGTGACTTGACTTTGACTATGCAACATGAAAAGTTACTATCAGTATCTCTGGCTTAGGGCCCCCTGAGCCCTTGGGCCCCTGGGCCTGTGCCCGGTGTGCCCGTGCAGTAATACACCCCTGCCGCTAGTACCTCCAATGTCCAGCTGGGTGAAAATAGCAGCCAGCCGAGATCCTGACCCTCCTAGGGGGGTCCCGGGGTATGCCCCCCGCAAGATTTTTTTACCTTTTATAAGTGAAATGCATGAATCTGGTAGCCTGGCATTCCCAGACCTGCTACTAGGCGCTGGCAAATTAAATTTGCTGCGCGTGTTGGTCTGGACACGCTCCGTTGAAGCTTATCAAGAAAGCCAGAAATCTGGCGGGCGCGCCAGAGCCCCTTATATGGTACTCTGGGGAGGACGTAACCGGATGACGACAGTGACGTGCATGCAACGTCGAAGCCGTGATAGTAAACATCAGAGATGGCACATGTTGTGTGAGTTTGAGACTGCTTTGGCCTCGACCCTTAACGATTTGGAAGACGGGCACTCAAATCTTTCATTAGCAAGTAAGTGGAATGTTCTATTTTGCCGACCGACAACGGCAAACGTTTTATTTAACAGTTTAACAGCTGTTCGCTAAACGAAAGGGGCTTACGTCACCTTGTGCATCGCTCTGATTGGTTGTAGTGCTATCCAACTGCGTGCAGTGGCATTTGAAATGCACGAGTAGGAGCCGCCCCTCGAGTTGGAAATTACTATTGATCGTCGCCAGACCCTCTATCGTTCAAGATATCAGGGTCTGGATTTCCAGGCTATGAATCTGGTGCAATTTTAGAGGAAAATTAAGAGGCTAAATCTGAGGAATTTTGTGTGAACAAATAATTTGGAGACACTGATGAATTAGAATTAAAAGCTATTGAAGAAAGACACATGGATTTTCCATAAAAATATTAATATAAAATAAAATATTATTATAGGGTCCTCTGGGTTGGGCCCGGTGCTCTTTTTCTTTTAAGGGACATATTTCTCTGTAATATAATGAATGCATTCAGTGCGAGGAACGATAAGCAGAATAACAGTCCAGCTTTTTTTTTTTCCACAGACAAGGCTGAAATAGGCTATAGATTATACACAGTGCATGGGCAACTGAGGGAAGTGCCAAATGTTTTTAAATAAACTCAATACACACGTGATCAGTTAACCTCGGATTACCTCCCAGATGAACTGATTCAATTATAAGGCTTATTAACTATCCAGACCAAAACATTGTATTCCTTTTTTTGTATGATCATTTACATAATATGATGTTCATATCAAACCCAAAAACTCAACAAAAAAAGGGGGGGGGGTTGGGGGCTGGCGGTCAGGGGGCCCTAACCATTAGTTCGCTTATTGCTCGGGGCGGCACTGCCCCTGGGTAAAATGTCTACTTTAAATAGGCCTCAATCTATGGTCTAATTATACGCTACGAACCGCGGCAAAACTCGACAAAGAAGCGCACACACACGCAACACACGCACACAAGTAGGCCCAAGCTATAGACTACAGCCTGACGTTTCTTAAAATTAACTAATTCTACGATTCACACGTGGTGTTGGTCATTTTGTTACAGCACACAATAAATGAAGCTTAAGCATGGACACTTTGAAAAAAGAACACTCAAACAGTCACTCACCATGCAGCCATAGCCGTTGTTCTCCATTGTGAAAAGTTACTGCCGCCGTGAATAAAATAACACTTCTCTCCAGACAGGAGACGAACGCAGAGTTGTCATTTGCACAGTTTTTGCAGAAAAAATGGCGCAACACCGCCTCATTTTACGTGGCTGCAGAAACGAAAAACTAAATTGATCTTCGCGCAGTCGCACCGTCAGTGCTCAAACTGAGCCAGCGGTGGCCAATTATGCAATATAGGCCTAGTGATGGAGGGCTAAATTCTCCAACCTCTCAGGTTAGTTTAGGTCACCCTGCAGGAAGTATGGTTGCATTCCGAAATCGCATAGCCTACTCTTTCTTTTTTCTATTCTACATAGCCTACTACATCCGACGATAAAAAGAATCTAGTTAGGATGCAGTAGGCATACTATTGGGACATACTTTACTCTCTTATTTCATCATAACATTGCGCCTTGATCTTGCCTCTTGCTTTTATATCCGTCGCATCCCCGTTTGTTTCTTTATATGTCCATGGCCGTGTCTGAACTGCCATACTAACGTCCTACTCATACTCATTTTGACTTCAATTTGAGTATGTGACGGTTGGGTATGCGAGTTTGGGTATGTGAGAAATTCCCGGATGAGTACTAACTTCCGGGAAGATTTTGGGTATGAATCGATCGTATACTTTTCCTACTCAACCGCCCCATAATGCACTGGGTCAATTCTACCCGCCCAGGAAAATGAAATATTTTCGAGCAAGTTGCTAGGCAACAACATTGTTTGGGGTTCCGCGATCTGACAACTGTACGTGCAGTCATTCATAAACTCTTACAATAGATAAGAGATGAAGATAAATACCTAACAACATTAGAGTCACTAAGTGAAATGAGTGTTGTGAGTCTCATATTGGAGAGAGATTAGAACAGATCGCTGTTCCACACACCGTGGCTCGTCCAGCTCAACTCACAGACAGCTGAGTGCTGATGAGCCGGACAGAGAGCGTCGGAGGGATCCTCCGCCTCAAAACATCATTATTATAAAACAAGAGGTCTAAAACACAGATGATGAACACAGGACTGTAAAAATCTAGTTCAATATCTAACCTGTAGAGGGCGGTTATAAGCTTAACAGTGTCTAAACTGCCTGAATCTTATAAGAAGAAGAAGAAATTCTTCATTGCTTGAGTATACTTCAACTGAGAACGTTTAGACGCAGCTCGCATACACAATCGATCTTTAGTCAGCTGCAGATATGACTTGACCCCAAAAAAATTCTAACAAAAGGTTTTTCAGTGGATTACAGTAGTATCAGATGTACTTAAACACATACTAAAAGTCTACCAAAATCTGACCACTAGAAAGGCCCCATTTTCAAAATTTCCAAAATGGCGGCCGTCAGGTCCTTAAAATGAACATTCCATTCCTTTGTATTCTTCCTAGAACAGGAATACTGGTGCCCGATACATGTTTTGGCCATGAAATATTCTAATTAGCATATTTGCACGATAGATAAGTGAATAAAAGTACAGTTATATATTAAAGGAATTGGTAACAAGCATAATTATGCAAAAAATAAGGACAATTTCCCTTAAGTAATTCCATATTTCTCCTTTCTCATATCGTTTTGCCTAGCGTTGGTGGTTTCTGTGGTTCATAACCATTCTCTCTGCATGTCCTCTCCTCTTTGCCCCATTTCCACTCTGTCTCTCCAATCTATCTAATAAAGAAAAAATTCCCCCCAAAAATAACTGTGGTACTGTAAAATTAGTCAAAACTGGGCTGCCACATGAAGGCTCAGTACCGCTAACCCCTTTTATTTTTTAGTTTTTTTTATATATATTTCTTTAAATGTTATAATGCTGTGTTTTTTTATATTTTTGTTATACTTTTCTCATTTATACATATCTTTTTTATATTTTCATCAGTTGTTTCCTCTTCTTCTGATTTTTTTTCTTTACTTTTTTGCACCTTGACCTTCACTAGATTTACCATTAGTCGTCACACTCTTCCTGCCATAGAGGTTGATTATAGTGATTCTCACAATTCCCTACTTGACATGATCCACAAGCAGACATGCATGGTAGTCCTAAATGCGGGAAGTTGTATCACATCCTGTGAAGGCGTGAATAAACAGCAACTGGGAACACAAGTCACTACCAAGGACTTTTTTCATCTCACTGATGTTGTAAACCTTAGTAACTTTGGACTTGTCTGATCGAAAATAGAGGCCTCTACTCCACGTCCCAGCATAGTAGAGGAGAAGAATGAGTAGGTCTGTATCCTCCCCTATCAAGGTTGTGGGCTGATGTTCTGAGGCCTTGACTGCAGCTTTGACAATGTCCACGTCTGCATCACCTAATGCATTGATAACAGTGCAGCCCTTCTTCTCCAGCTCCACTGTCATAAGATTGATAAGTCCTTGTTTGTTGCAAGATCTTGAAAGGAAATCATCCTTTCTTCCCACAAACTCAGTCTCTGCATTGAAGTTAACAATAGGGTGAGTGTTTTCACCACGTCTGTGATGCGTATTGTCTTTGATGGAAGGACCTTCGCTATAACCATCAAAAACAACGGTTGCTTTACCATAATGCCGTATGGTAAAGTCTGCATATGAATGTGCAATGGCACCGTAACTCACAGCCTTTTTCCATGCCAAGCGGTGAACCACGGAGCCACCATCAAGGACATAATGCTCACTTGGTGGGATCCAGGATAGTTTTGTTTGTTGTTTGTTTCTTGCTTGAAAATTCAGTGACTGCCTGTGCTAGTTGGGGCTTGTTGGCTTTACGGAAGATTTCCTTGCCTTTGAACAGGGCTGCAGGAAATGAGCACAGCTCGTAGCTCATTACGTCTTCCAGTGAAAACTGTCCAGTTTTCGACATGATCAGGAAGCGTTGGAACAGCAGAGCAGGATCAATGGTTCGGTCTTGGGCAACTTTGATGGTGGAGTCATCTGCAAGTGTTTTTGCCCGGTCTCTCCGTTTGAAGGATATTCCAAAAACGTGTTTTCCAATGAGTTTTTCAATGATCTCTTTGCCAACAGTCTCAAACTCATGCACATTCACCTCCTCTTTTGCAACAACACCAGTTACAATATTTCTCAGAGATGGGTCTGGGGAGAATGGTGTGCAAATGCTAAGCTTTTCCTTGATCTTTTCTAAATCAGAGTGATCTCTTTTCATCCTTGCTTCTTGGTGAGGTCATTGAATTCCTGCATGGCGTTGTTGTATTCAGATGTTATGGGTGTAGACATGGTCCACAATGCTCGCATTTCTTCAGTCATTCCACTTCCATGGGTCAAGCCTCCACTGCTTTTCAAGGATCGCATCAATGTCTGCTCGATGACGAGGTCAGAGCTAAGGCCGGCCCAGTACTGGTTGCTGCGGCGTATCACATGGAAGCCCCTGGAAAACTTGTCATGTACATCAGGGTGTCTTGTTTCGAGTTGACACATTTCTTGGAGGTAGAAATATGCCGATTTCAGGTAGTTGTAGTGCCCAGCGGCAGCAAATATTGGCAGACAGTCCAACATTGTGCACAAGTGCATCTTCCAAGGTCCAGTACGATCTGCTTTGATCAGAGCTCGGGCTGTCTGCAGCATCTTCTGATAGTTTACCCACAGCCGGCTGGTTTTTGACCTTGTGCTAAGGTCTGCCCTCTTCGTGTCCACCTTTTCCTTGATTTGGTTTAGCATATCTGATGCTGCAGCACTCTCCAAAGTTGTTTCTTTCGTTACCATGGATGAGTACATCTCTTCAGCTTGGTTCACCAATGCCTCAAACTGTGAGTCATCCTCCTGCAGCTCTGACACAACTAGGTGATTAAGACATCTGTCCACCAGCAAATGTCCACGAAAAGCTCTTTGCACTGACTTTCCAGTCATCATGTGCTGGACGGCATTTGATCCATAGACAACTTCCATAATGTCCCTCAGTCCTGTGCCTTCCATCAGTGTGCCTATTGCACCAAGTAGGTTCATAAAAGTATGGAAACCTCCAAGCATTAAGACTATGTTTTTTAGGGGACTAAAGATGGTCATAGAAAATGCATTTCCTGCTGAAAATGCGTGTGAATGCTGAAACAGCTTACGCTAAACTGGATAGCTGAGTAAGATTTGAAAAAGTTTAAGAAGGTCATAATTGTATAAAAGGAGTTTAAAAGGAGTTGAAAAGTTGAATATATAGAGGTTTGAATAATATTTATTTCTGAAATTATGAATACGTTGAAAGATATGGATAAAAACTTAAAACTGTGAAATAGTAATTGAATAGACTTGGAGCTAAAGTACATTGATGGCTTGATGGAGGGCTCGTCTGAGGACGACCTAGAGAGAGAATGTATATGAATCAGCTAAAGGACTATGAAGATGTGGAAAAGTAAGAAATAGTCTAAAGTATGAATGGTAGTGAATTGTTTAACTCTAATTGAAACAATGTGGAATATTTAAACATTTCTAGATAAAATTATTATTGAAAGACATGACATTTTTTTTCATGTGTGAAATAGGCCTTCAAAGAGCAGAGTGTTTACCCCATCTGTCTCTGTGTCTATCCAAACTGTCTAATAAAGCGGGAACAAAAAAATCTAGAAAAAAAAGAAGAAAGAAATTGCCCTTTAATGGGCAGAGTGAGTCACCAAGGTGTGTGAGAGTGTATGTCTTATTGAGGGTCTTTGATCAGGCATAAATCCCACCTTTTCGAGGCCTCAGAGAGGTCATTTCATCCGAAACTTCACCTCAAACCACTGTCTCTAACTGACGGACCGTGAGTCTAACTGACAAAATTATTGTATTGTTAGAACCAGAAGAATCTGATGAAGACACAGTGTGAAGATTGTGTCTGTAATGTGAAGAATATGAGAACCAGAGCATTTTAAAGGTGTGGTACAGTCTGCCTTTCTCCAGAAATGTCATGTCTCAGTTATCAAGGCGGCAGTTGGTTGGACACCATTTAGCTTGGAAGCCCAAACCTCCCATTGTGTAGGTCCAATTGCTTCAGTAGTCACATCTATGCGACCGGCAGAATATGTCCTACATTTTGATGTAAAAATGATCCATGTAGGGTTTCATTTGTAGGAGTGAAAGGCAGTTATATCATAGGTTTTGGTGTATTTTTACAACAGTTCTACACTGTAACAGTTGGTTCCCCCAGTCTACCTCTGAACATTCCGTCCCATCCGGATCCCATTATAAATTTAGAAAGAGGTTGAAAAACTAAAACTTAAAAACTTAAAACTAAAACAATGTCCATCTTGAAAATGACACCTTTCTAGTGGTCAAATTGTGGTAGACTTTTAGTATGTTATTAAGGACACCTAATACTACATAAAACAGCTGAAAAACCTTTTGTTAGAATTTTTTTAGGGTTAGGTGTTTTTTTTCCATATATGCAGCCGCCTACTTTGAGTAGAGAGTATGCATGAGTATGTAGGATGTAGGACGCTAGTATGGCAGTTCAGACACGGCCCATGGTTTGTTTTCATATGGAGGCTTGGTCGATGTGACGTCACTTCACGTGGGCACTGGATTGTGGGTCAGAATCGCCCAAATAGGATGCACTTTTCAACACTCAGGCCGTGGCCGTGTCCGGACTGCCATACTAGCGTCCTACATCCTACATACTCACCATCTATATACTGCATACTCTCTACTCAAAGATCGATTGTGTATGCGAGCTGCGTCTAAAACGTTCTCAGTTGAAGTATACTCAAGCAATGAAGAATTTCTTCTTCTTCTTATAAGATTCAGGCAGTTTAGACACTGTTAAGCTTATAACCGCCCTCTACAGGTTAGATATTGAACTAGATTTTTACAGTCCTGTGTTCATCATCTGTGTTTTAGACCTCTTGTTTTATAATAATGATGTTTTGAGGCGGAGGATCCCTCCGACGCTCTCTGTCCGGCTCATCAGCACTCAGCTGTCTGTGAGTTGAGCTGGACGAGCCGCGGTGTGTGGAACAGCGATCTGTTCTGATCTCTCTCCACTATCAGACTCACAACACTCATTTCACTTAGTGACTCTAATGTTGTTAGGTATTTATCTTCATCTCTTATCTATTGTAAGAGTTTATGAATGACTGCACGTACAGTTGTCAGATCGCGGAACCCCAAACAATGTTGTTGCCTAGCAACTTGCTCGAAAATATTTCATTTTCCTGGGCGGGTAGAATTGAAATTCCCGGATGAGTACTAACTTCCGGGAAGATTTTGGGTATGAATCGATTGTATACTTTTCCTACTCAACCGCCCCATAATGCACTGGGTCAATTCTACCCGCCCAGGAAAATGAAATATTTTCGAGCAAGTTGCTAGGCAACAACATTGTTTGGGGTTCCGCGATCTGACAACTGTACGTGCAGTCATTCATAAACTCAATATTGCCACCATGCTTCACTGTCTTCAAAGTGTACTGTGGCTTGAATAGGGGCCGCAGACAGTTTGTCAGACGACCCCCAAACACTAAATTCAAGCCACGGTACACTTTGAAGACAGTGAAGCATGGTGGCACAGACATCATGTTATGGGGATGTTTCTCATACTATGGTGTCGGGTCTATTTATCGCATACCATGGATCATGGATCAGTTTGGTTACATTTAAATACTTGAAGAGGTCATGTTGCCTTATGCTGAAGAGGAAATGCCTTTGAAATGGGTGTTCCAACAAGTCAACGACCCCAAACACACCAGTAAGCGAACAAGATCTTGGTTCCAGACCATCAAGATTAACGTTATGGAGTGGCCAGCACAATCCCTGGACCTTAATCCAATAGAAAACCTATGTGGTGACATCAAACATGCTGTTTTTGAGGCAAAACCAAGAAATGCAGAGGAATTGTGGAATGTAGTCCAATCGTCCTGGGCTGAAACACCTGTTCACAGGTGCCATAAATTGGTCGGCTCCCTGCAACACAGATGCTCAGAAACACAGGTTATACAACTAAATATTAGTTCAGTGATTCATAGGAAAGCTAAATCTTCATGCATTTTTCAGTTGATACAGTAAATGTTTGAGTTGTAAAGAAAAATGCAGACACTGCTATTTTTTTAACAGTATAATATTCCTTTTTATTCACTTTCTGTAAAGATGAAGAAACATTTGACAAAAGTTTCTTCATATTTGGATTTGGAATAGAATGTGCAATGTCCCCAATGCATTTGCGTGTTTGGAAATAAAAGCTATGATAAGGATTTTGATCTTGCCTCACTTTTTTAAACACAATGCTATTATTCTGAACACAACTGTATGTCATCACTTTTATAGCATCTTCTAACACAGGCATTGGTTCTGCTGCTTGACACGGACACACACACTCCTAAGTCATTTATTCTAAAAATGCGCACACAACACAGCATATTTTACAATTGAAGATTATTAAAAGAATACCTATGCTTTTTTTTTAAACGGGATACAGAATCACTGTATTACTGTAAAAACTGGTAGGTTCATGGGAAACTGGATGAGTGGCACTGGCCAAAGAGCTACTGCAAAAAATTATGTTGTGAGTCGTTGGCTGTAGTGGTGAATGGACCAGAGAAAAAGATGCCAGCCTCATTGGTCCAGTTGGCATCTCCAGGAGCTGGGGCTAAGTAGTACGGCTGCTGCATTACCTGCTGTCGCTGCATTAGCTGCTGCTGATTTATTAACTGCTCCTGCTGCCTTCCCAGACCCACCCATCCTGGTTGCATTGGAGTTGCTGAACTGGGTACGAATGATTGCAGACTGAAGCTTTCCTGGTTTGTGTAAATCATGCTTTGGTATATACCCATTTCAGGGTACCCAGCATGTTGGTGCAAACTCCCACTGTATACAGGAGGGTTGCCTGGGGTTGTGTCACTAGAAAAAGCTTCAGAAGGGAAAAAACCTGAATGTCCTTTTCTGAAATAAGCCATTTGACTGTGCTGAACCTGCCCTCTCGAAACTGCCAGCTCAGTGTCATTGGGGCTTGCTGTGGTGACAGTGCAGAAACATTCATCGACCTGATTATCTCTGTTCCCCTCAGTGCGGTCCTTTCCATTATAATCACCCATTAACTGCTTGTTAGAGGGGTCTTGCCTGGGAGTTATGATGGAACTTATGGGCATGTGTGTGACCCCAGTGCGTTCAGCCTCTGTGTTATCCCAATGCTGTTGTGTCTGACTTGTGTTATGGTTGGTGGCTTCGCAATAGAAAGGAGAATGATTGCTCTGCCTCACATTTCCAAAGACACTCTGAGCATTGATGCTTCTGTAGTGTTGAAGGTCGCTAGGGTCAGCAGAGCTGGCCGACAGCAACATGGTAACTGCTTTGGCTTCAGAAGCTGTGGACAAAAGGTTGCCCTGCATGAAAGAGCTCCCAACATATGAGTTGTTGGCATTAGGGGTGACGAGTTGGTTCTCATGACCCACCACTAAAGGAGCAGCTGTTGAAAACTTGTCCTCAGATGAGTAAGTATAGGGCGGATTTGTTTTTACTGTAGCCGGCAGTACATCCCACCTTTTTATTCTGTTTGGCATTTCAGAGCAATTCTGCACGCCCTTTGGATCCCATCTTCTTTCAACACCGCTTTGGGATGAATTTTCAGTGCAGGAGGTAGAAGTCTCAACATTATTTGGCTTGGCTATGCAAGAGTACATTTTTAATTCAGACCTCTTCTCGTGCACCAGAGCGATTAGCTCGTCAACCATGGATTGGTTTTGTTCATCATATCCAGGTCCTGTGTGTATGTCCTTGGGAGACAGGAGGTTGGAGGTTGAAAGAGGGTCAACCAGAGTGAGCTCAGAGGCTGATTCAAGGTTGGTCTGACTGGTAGGCGGCAATGAGCTGCACGCGCATTTGGCTGACAATTGGTCCTCCAGTTCAGGGTTTTTGGTGCCAGGTCTGACCAGATCGTCAACAGCTGGCCTCTTCCTGGTTTGGAGGCATTTATCTCTGGGAGACATTGACAGAGTTCTAATGATTTTAGGACTGATAGAGGAAGATGGAGATTCAGAGTACACCTCTGTGGTTTTCACTTGCAAGTCGGGGATAGGCATCTGGTGCTGAGGGACTCGTGGTTTGAGTTCTGCTTGCATAGGAAGACTCTCGCATGTCTCTTGGGGACTGAGACATGTTCCCGTACCAGGCAATGGAGAGAGAACAGGATCTGCCTTTGAGGAGAAACTGGTCACATCTGGAGGACTCACGATTTTTCTTTCTTGGACCCTATCCAAGTCTCCAAACATCACAGTCTCTTCTAACTGCTGCTTTTCAGTTGTTTGCCCTGCTTCTAAAAGAGACAGCAGAAAAGGAAAACTGTAGTTTAATTGAGCTTCGAAAAAGGAATTATTAAACATTTTAAATAATGTGATCATTAATACCATTGTCACTTCTCAGTTCCGTCAATTGTGCCTGTGGTGACAGTCTCTCCTTGGAAAGAGATTCCTTTAGACTCTGCCAGTCCTCAAGCTGCTGGTCTGCACAACAGAAACCAAATAGTATCACTCATATACCCATATTCTGCCTGCATCAGTCACTTAAGTTTAGCTGTGCATAAAAATGAGACACAAAAATGCCCCTATGACTGGGCTAAAGGGACTCACCCTTTTGTTGTGGAGCACTGGAAGGTTGAGATTTGATGGTCAATTTCTTTTCTGTCTTGATGTTTTGCAAAATGTGTATAGCTACAACAACAAAAAAGCACGTTGAACTGTATTCTCTAACAGACAATAAAGTGTGTAGACCATTGTATGACAAGCTTGCTATTACCTTCACGGAATGGAGCTGACCCAACACAGTCATGCAGCTCTTTACTCAGCTGTACACACTTTGTGAGAGAGGGAACACAAACATAAACAATTAACATAAGGGATGTGTATTCCAACTTTTTTTAGATAAAATATATTTTTGTGCTTACCAAAAAGACAACAGATATATTTAAATACACCATTAATCATATCTTCCCAAATAATTCAGAGCACATTTGGGAACCATCACCCTATCGCGGTGGAGAGGTCTGTGTGTCCCAATGACCTAAGGGCGGTTTGTGGAGCCTGGTGCTCCTGGTAGCGACTCCCATGGAAAATAGTCTCAGGCGAGGGGCCAGACTATAATGGTTTATAAAGACTTCAGGAAAATTCAAAGAAGAGAACGAGCTACCCTGCACAGAGGGACCCCCGCCTAAGTCTAAGCTCCAACGCCTACAGGTTGTGGGAGGAAAACTCTGACTGTTGTCTGTGCATGTGTACCGAACAGGAGCTCAGACGATTTGGCCTTCGGACTTCTGTGCTAATCATGGACAGTCCATCATGAACACTATTGCCCCTTTCACACCGATGCAAAATCGGAGCTAGTTTGGAGCTAGAGCCCAGTTAGAGCCAGTTTTTTGGTTTCACACCGCCAGAGAGCCGGCTCCGGGCTGTAACAACTGGTGCCATGCCCTGCTCCAGGATTGATCCTGACCAACTCAAACCTCATGCCCGCCATATTTAAAAACACAGCTACTACAAGAGGTTAACACAACATAATTACCACACGTATCAAATCGACCGGTGAAAATACACTGTATGGGTCTTGTTTGGTTAACAAAGCAAAGCGAGAGGCAACACGTGTAAAAATGAGACTTATCCGCAGCTGTTGTTGTGCTTAAAGCTAGCGCTAGCTTTAGCGTTTACAGTGACCTTGTTCTCTTGCCGGCTCTGGTCGGCGTGAAAGGCTCGGTAATAGGCTATGACAAGTTTTGAACTGGCCCCAGCACCAGCCCGGAGCTGGCTCTTGGTTCCTGTTGGTGTGAAAGGGGTATTTGTCAGAACTTAAGGGTGGTCATAAGTGTATGAGGTACCAGATTATCCTAGGTCGATTATCGATTTTGTGAAAGTAGGCAATGGATAAGATGACAATCAGCTTTTTTTCTCCCCTGCTCAGAGTGTTCTCTCTCCCAGCCAGGGCTGTACAGTGCGACAGTTTTGATCGCATTTGCTACTGAAATTGATCACGTGCGATGATGAATACAAGTCCACTCGCACTAATGCTAATGAGGAGAGGCTGTCTTTGAAACACAGAAGAGTGCTGCACAACACTAGCCGGACTCGTACATTAACACTGTCCAAATGCGGTCTTAGGCGAGTAAGTTATTGAGTCCACCCTCCACTTTGGCTGGTGAAAGATATGTGTTCTTGGGATCTGTGCTCGTGCGGCGATTCTAGCGTATAAAAACTTCACCAACGGTAATAACCGGAAGGAGACGGCACATTACCGCAGTTAAGTTAGCGTGTGTGCAAACAGAACATTTCCTGTGCGCCTTCACATTAAAAGCCTATTACTAGCCAAACGTGAGTTGACTTTTATTTTGAAGCCGGTAAGAACAGGAAATTAGCGCTTTACAGCACTGTAGTGCTCTAGCTTGAAAGGCAACTCATTCAGCTGCAGAGAGCAGTCAACAATAAATAAATAAGCCACTGAAAAGCTTCTCCCAACACATTCACAACAACCTATTTAATTTATCTTAAGTTGTAGCACAAAAATAAATTTGGTAGCACACAAAGTAGGCTATGATCGAAAACTTGCATAACCTTAACCCTTGCATTTCGCTCTAATTACCTTTGAGCATGTCATCTTGGTCTCATTTGAGATTCTCAATTAATATTATATCCTAGTGTGTGCAGTAATAATTATAGAAGAATGAATAGGGGTGCACTGATTGCAATTTAGACTAAATAATCTAACCTGCCAATTGCAATTTTTTGCTGATTCAGAATTATTTCTCCCCGTAAAAATATAAAAATAATACATATACATATAATTATTATATTTATAATAATAAAAGTTTTTAGAAAATGTCCTTCTGTTAATTAAAACCAAACTTTAAAACATTGAACATATCCTATTAAATAAATAAGTATACATAAATATATATATGTATGATTTTTTTTGCTTGCTAGCACCAGTGCTACCACCTAAAAAAATAAGCGTACAGCCCTGCTCCCAGCGCATAAAACGCCTAAAAAAAAACGCCCGAAAAAAACACTCAGTGGACACACTCCCGAGCGCGCAGCCAGCATTTAACGCCCGAAAAAAGCGCTAGGTGGACACGGGTCCTAAACCAGTAGTGTGGGTGAACTTGGAACGTGAGCGAGTGACTCAGTGAAATCCCTTGCATGAAACATGACCTAATAGATTACCTGCACATCCACGTTGTTGAAACGCTCTTGCTCTGAAAGATGATGGGCAACTTCCTCTAAAAGCACCCATTTGTGCTTTTGCTGCACATCCTCTTCCCACCAGAACTCGGACAGTAAATGATTGTAATCCCTCTGCTGAAAGAAAGAAATGTTCGTATCATAAAAAAGAAACGTGGGAGCAAATGTTAAATACTTCTGTATGAGGAATATAAGGTGTGAGGTTTTCAAAGCATTACTCAGATACTACTCACCATGCAATTAAACAAGTGCTCAAAGCTGACTATGTGTTGACAGATGTCATTGAGGAGGAGTTTCTCACTGCAGCTCTCACACAAGAAGAATGATTCCTGAGACGCCTCACGACACATCCATACAGAGCCCAGACCTGATGAAGACAAGACGTATTTTAACATACTGTATGCTTTTGTGACATGATATCAATTAAAACGAGTAAAAATGCTTTGTTGCAGAAGGATTTGGGCACACCCACCTAGGATTGTTTCAGGATCCCGTCCCCTCACCTTCAGGTATGTCAACACATCACTGCAGCTCTGAGTTCTTTCTGCCGTGACAGCTGTACAAAACAGAATATACTTGTGTTAAATAACTACCAACAATTAAATTGAAAGCACTGGCTCAATAAATGCTAAACACCTACCTATTGAAATCCTTTGGAGTTCTGGTAATGCACTCTGGTGGCTTGGCGATGTTAATGGTACATGCTCTACACTCTTGCAGGATCTGGATGCAATCTGTTGTTCTGTATTATCTGGGGCAGCAAAGGTGAGCGGGTCTGGGTCGAATAATTTTTCAGTTTTCTGAGTGCATTCCAGTATGTTGTGTGAATCCTGTAGCCCTGGATCAATTCCCTCCTGCTGTCTCTTCTCAGCTGTCTCTTGGGACACATCAGGGGTGTTGGGCAAACGGCCTGAGGATTCTGAGTCGGAGCCAACAGGATTCGCACAACCCTGAGGTTTTTTGCCTTTGACTGCTGGGATGGGGGGATGAAACAGATGGTAGATGGGATAGCTTCACTAAATGAGTGGAATCAGATCATTATTAAAACAAAACAAATATTGCTAAAACATAATAGTTGTCGTGGTTTGTTCCACGCCTCTGGCCACTTCCCTGTCTCCAGCCCCTTCCCGCAGTCTCCACACACCTGTACCCACTAAGTTCCCTGCCAGTTCCACCCACCTCCTCACCTGCTCTTCATTAACTTATAAGCTACACACTACATGAAGTAAATCAATTTATTTTTCTGTGACGACTCTTCTGTCTTGTTTGCCGTTTGTTCACATGCCTTGTTACTTGCTTTGTTTACCCATTTAGTCAGTCTGTTCCTAGGGTTCGCCTTCGCCACCCTCACTTTCGCCGGAGCTGGCCTCCAGAGGTGTTCTGCCAACTCAAGACTCCTGAGGTATCCTGCTCTGACCCTCAGTGTATTCTTCGACAATTTTTTTTCTCTGTGCCTGCTACACAATCCTAACAATAGTGGCTAAAATTGACATTGAGTAGTGGAAGAAGTGTGTGTTGCAGGCACCAAAGCCAAATGAAAGGCTTTGTGCTTACCAGGGTTTTCATTTGCAGGTGTGTCTTCATCCATAGCCTGGAACTCAAAGTTCCCCCGTTTAGCATTGACTAAATAAAGAAATACTTTATTATTCTTGCTGGAAATATGTGAATCATAATAAACTGCTGGAGAATGTGTCATTACACACAGATGAAAGATACAGATACATTTCTGCTTAGAAATGATGCTTGCATTTACCATCACCTGGGCTCGAAACATCACATGGACTAGTGACGACAACTTGCTGTCTCCAAGCCTCTGCAGTTTCGCTTGTGTAGAATGAAGCAGGCGAGCCTTTCTCTCTTAACATTACTGGGAGCTTTTCTAAAGCTGAAAACAAGAGCAAGAGAAATCAAGATATTTAGGGGATTGTATGACAATACAGTAAACAATCCCCTGCAATAAAACTGAATAAAAATCTCCATTGTGTATGATTTTCCTGAAACGGTAACTTATCATGTCAAATTTGACTGAATACAAATAGAATAACACATTAATAGAGTATACACCCACACACACACAGTTAAGTTTCCTCAAATGATTGGTATATATCTTGTCAGCATTAAGTATTATGTTAGGTTACTTAAATACTGCATCAAAGTTAAAAAAATATGTGTTTAATTCTGTACCATCAATGGCAAACAGAACAAAAAGCATTTTATTATTGTTAGTTTTTCGTCCCAAGTATACTGTATTTTGATTGCTTTCTAAATCAAAGATACTTTTCCCACCAGGATTTAAAAAGATGAATCTGCAGTATTGTTTTGTCGCCTGAATCATGTCTCAGACTGTTAACTCTGTCGCCTCTGGCCCCACCACTGTTGCTTAACAGTGCAACAAAGCAGAAGGGGTGCTCTTGATAAACCTTCCACTTTTGTCAGTCATGTAGAATTAGATTATGAAAGGATATCAGGATATCTTTACCTCTTTTAGTCCCCATAGAAGACAGCCGATTGTACTCATCTATCGTCACTTCTATCCTCTAGTAAAAAGAAAGAACAAAAACACCCAAACAACAGGCATTAAAAACAAGCTGCACATTTTCAAATCAACTTGTTTAACTGATGCTGTCTCTGATGTATACGTGTGTGCTGGAACAACAAAAGGTACTGCGGTATAGTTAAGACAAAGAACATCTTTGTTACGGTTGGGTCTGGAGGACACAGGCGCAGAGACAGTGTGAGTAAAAGAAGATTTATTTTAGGAGAAAACCAGCAGGGTGTTAGGACCGGGATCCGGGGAGGGAAACTGGCTGGCATGGGGGTCCAGGGAGAGAGCAACGGGGCAAGTCCAGGGGGCTGAGTGGAAGCAGGCTAGAGCGGGCAGGCAGGAGGGGTCCGAGGAGTAGTGCTGGAGAGCTAGGGCTGGAGCTGGTGGCTGGAGTCAGGCCGGGAGAATGTGTGAAAAACAGAAGCTACAATCTGGCAGTGTCTGGAAGGTAGGCCCGGGTATAAGTAGCGCAGTTGATGAAGATTGAAGGCAGCTGCGAATGTAGTTAATTGACTCCAGCACACCAGGCTCCACCCCTGCAATTAGCTCAGCACACAAACACAGGTGAAAAGGGAAAACACATATAAGGCCAAGGAGCCCAAACGGGATCATGACAATCTTAATCATTTCAAACAGTCTACATAAAGGAATAAGGTAGTTATGAAGTTGACATTATGTAAAATGTACTGTAAGTGTAAACTACAACCTGTAGTTTGGTCTGGCTGAGCAAGACTACGTACAATATTATATATGAATATAAATTAGCTTTTTATTAACTGTTCTCACTTTAATCCAGAGTGATCATCCTACTGAGGACCAGAGGCATGAAGTGTTGTACAGGAACATAACTTATGGATCTCTTTTTAAATGGGACTTCTTGTACATATTGTATCACACCATTAGAGCAGATCAACAATCACACACTAAGAGGTTCTAATGTGGGCCTTTAAATGTGAGAGAAGATTCGAGCATGTCACCTGGCTGGAGAGGGGGCCAAATTCTTTTTCTAGCGCTGACAGGTGGGGCAGCAGCAATTCCCTTTTTCTCTTCAACTCAGATGGGTAGATAATCCAATTAGGGTGCCACATTTTCTAGTAAGAACATTAAGAGCACACATTTAACATCTGTAATAAGCTGTGCTTTGTAAGCACCCAACATTTTCAACAAGAATGCACGCACCATATAGTTAAACTGGTGCTTAAAGCTGGTCAGGTGACTGGAATCTGCCAACTTGATTGAACACAGCCGACAGTAGACTTGCTGCCTTTCTTTACAGGACACTACAATCAGCTGGTCTACTCCTGTAAAGTAAAGACAACAATGTACACCACTGATTAGAATCAAAAGAGACCAAAGCAAACAGACTGTATTGAGGGATTTGTATGAAGGAAAATACACACCAACTTTGGGCAAGCCTTCACTTGGCTTTTTCTTATTTGCTGAGGTACATGATGGCTCTGCGGATGGATTATTGGTGTCAGACCTGACAGACATGAGCTGGATCAGATGGGGAGCACCAGGTGTGTCCCCCTCATGAATATGATTTTCAACTTTGGCAGTTGAACTCGCAGACATATCTGTTTGCACAGCCTTGGCAGAGGAAGTGGCTACAAAAGATTGAGGCACAGATCTGTTTTCCATTTTAGATAAAGGTGCAGTGCTGCAGGTGGCTCCACCCACCACTGTGGATTGAGAGTTAGAAGTGATGGCAACTTTATATGAAGTCTCAGTGACTTTGGTGGTTGCATGCCATTTGACTGCAGTTTCTTTGGATGTGGTGGTTGATGTAGTACAGCTGGAAGAGGTGGCTCTAAGTTTGGAGATGGGTGCAGTAGAGTTGCAGGATTTATAAGTTGACTCCGGCGACACTGTGATCTGGTTCATTTTAATATCCTCATTTGATTCCGGGAGGACTTTAGATGTTCTGGAGGAGGGTTCAGTCATTGCAGACATGGATGCACAAAGTGAAGGTGGCTGTGTCTCACAGTCTTCTAAATCAGCTATTCCAATTTCCGTCACCTTTGAAATGAAATGATAGAACCATATTTAGCAGACTAGTCATCTTTCAGCTGTCGAAGAGCTACTCTACAAAGCAGTCAAATAAATGCATTAACATGCTAACTTAATTTATTATTTTATGATATACCACACCATGACACCCTCATCATCTTCTCAGGTCACTTGTTAGTGTCTCTGTCGACAGAGAAATGCTGTATTGTGTTATAAACATTTACTGTCAACATTTGCATTGAAGTAGTTAAAGACCTGATATAATTGTCTTATATAAAGTTGTGTCCCCCGCCTTATCCTTTGTAAGACAGAAAACATGTTTTGTTAAGAGCATTTTTGTCATGGCTCACGGCACGGCAGCCTCTCCTTCTCCTCTGTGTGTGTTGTTTGTTTTCCCTTGTCTATCTGTTCCTCTTGTTCTCCCATTTGTTTGTCTCTGTGTTGGCATGTGGGCATGGCGGCACTCCTGGGCAGACTGCACCAGGTGAGGATCGTTGGCTAATTAGACCCTCTCTACTTACGCCTCTGGACTCCAGTCATTCGGCGCCAGATTGTACAACCTACCAGAGCGGTAATGTTCCCGAGATCAAGATTCTTTGTTTGTTGTTTTCTTTCCACATCTCCAGTAAGAGCTAGTTGTTTACTCTGCTCTCTCTTTCCTTCCGTGCTAGTTGCCTCCGCCGTTCACCCGTTCAACTTGCCTGCCTGCAGTTTCCGGACTCTCACCAGCCCATGCTCGCTACACCCCTCAGCCATCCAGTGCACCTGCCTGTCTGTACGGATCCCCAGGATTTAATAAACATTGTTCAAACTGACTTCCTGAGTTAGAGTTCTGCTTCTGGGTCCAATCCCCAAGTTACACAACAATTTTAGTCAGACGTCTCAGTACTGTTCCTTTTTAGAAATACTTCTGCTTCCTGTGAACCTTTGAACCACATAGTATTGAGAGAAACTGGCTCAGGCACAGGAAACAGAGAACATCCTGTACATAACACAGTCAATTCTGCAGCATTCTTGCTGTATGTATGGATTCCTTGCCTGCAATTAAAATCTACTGACTTTGAACTGCCTGATTCCATCGCCCTATTGAAACTCTTGTGTGTTAATATACAGCTATTGAATTTTGTTTACAACTTGTCAGTGAAATTCAAATAGCTCATTTATTAAAACACAAGAGTTTCAATAAAGACATCTGAGTCAGGCAGTTTCAAAGTCAGATAGAATGTTACTTGCCACACCTTGTTACAAGATTGAGTGGCGTATGAACAGAAGAACACAAGCTTTTATCCCCAAGATGTGTGTGTGCTGTTATTTTTGAAGTACATGTGTGTGTAAACCAACTGTGTGTGTTTGTTTCACAGAAGATGTTCTCACAGGATACAAGAGTAATAATTCATATATTTTCCAATCAAGCAATGCATTGGGAGTTTTAGGGAGTTTACCTCCAATTGTTTCCCATGAACCTTTAACCATGTGAACATGAACACGTCATATACCGTATCTGTGTAAAGCCAAAATCTTGGCTCTCTTAAATTTACTGGGACAAAGTTTACAGCAAACAGCATGGATGTTTAAGCATTAAAATGTAATACAATCATAGGGAAATAAACTTTTTCTAGCACATCTGTTCTCCAAATGTGTTCTTTATCGTGTGTCTTCCTTTGGTATAACATGTGAATGTCCCCTAATTGGATTAATGGGATCAATAAAGTCTGATAACATTTTAAGTATCAATAAATTGAGTGGATAAAAAATACCTTGTGGGACTAAAAATAAGCTCAGGCAAATTCATCCTCGTTACAGAGAGGAGGGGAGTTCATTTAACAGGTCTCTTTGTGGTCACAGCTGAACGATGAAAAAAAAGCAAGGACTAAAAAGCTGAAGTGAAAGAAAGCAGGAACTAACCAAACTCAAAAACCCATATGCCAAAATCACTTTCTTTGTCTTTATTTGTCAATTTTAACTGACCTGGAAGTTATCTGTGATGGAATAGACCTGATCTTGGGGGGGAGCTGAGGTGTCCACACGTTGAACACCAGACACATCTGAGGTTGAAGGGAGTTCACGGCAACTGTCCTTCTCAGCATTCTGAAGTGCCTTCACTGTCTGTATGGCTGTATAAATGTGATGGAAAACATGAAGGAAATACAGTAAAAGTTCACACTTAAGAATTCACCTATTAATTGAACCAAATTGGCTTTAACAAAACAAAAATTTCTCAAAAGGAAAGAAAGATCACCTGATTCAAAGTTTTGTTTTAAGATGTTGTTGTACATTTCTTCGTCTACATCAACAACCTGGAGCCCAGACATTAACAACAATCAGTAAAAACCTAGCATTATCGTGATAACCACTTTCACAAGTAAAATAACTAGACACTAACCTGAGCTTTTCCGCATCGATTATCTTGTTCAAATGAAGCGGCCCATTGTCTGATTTTCATCTCTGGTGGATGTGGGAGTTTCAGTAATTCCTAATGTCAGAAACATACACAGGGGATGGCATAACATTTACAGCTAACATTTGCATTGAAGTACTTACATTTTTATAAAGTTGTGTCCCTGCTGTAACCTTTGTCCCTGTAGCCTTAGTAACTAAGGATTTTTCCACAAGGGTTTTTCCAGTCTTGCTTACAATGCATATTTTTGCTTCTTATCACATCCTCACAAGGTCAGGAGTTAGTTAGAACTTGGGAAAAGACTCTGCCTATGCATAGTTTCTACTGATAGCCAGCAACATCCAGACAGGATATAATTTGCACCTGGATCCCTGTGCAACGCACACACATATGCACATGCACACGCGTATACCAGAAAACAGCACACAAACTTCGGGTATAAAGCTTTGTGATATTCTGTTTGGGTTTGGTCAATTTCTGTATTACATCTGTGATACATGTAAATTGTCTCCTTGATCAAGTAAAGAGATCTGCTGACTCCTGAAGGCTTACTTCTGACTCTGTGCTTTATTTGAAACATTGTTAACAGTTTCCTGAATGATCGATTATAATAATTCCAGTAACAGTTAGCTTTGTCATGGCAGCTGTGTGCATTGCTGGTGTTTGTTCCCAACAACTGCACTGAATTGACCAGTTGAAGAATGGAAAGTATAAAGACTCCCCCATTTCTAACATGCAAAATGATCAAAAACCTATTCATCAACATTACTCACCATCAGGTACATCTTCTGGTGTTGAGCCCCAGTAACATGGCTGACGATGTCCCTCTCTGGGAGCTTCACAGAGCAGCACTCGCAGAGGTAGATAGGGTTGTGCTGATCACAATAGCATTCAAAAATTGCATCTAAGCCTGGGAGAAATGTTGTTATTGAATTAATATTGTGTCATCTATCTTCTCCCTGGCCAGAACATTTTCTTAATTGAACTAATTATTTAAGGTTAGACATGGCAGGCAAAACAATCTTTTTTTTCAAGCACTGGTCAAGAGATTTTTTGCTATATCATTTCCATAACATGTATTCTTTCCCACTAGTAAAGGTAAAAGATCAAATACATTTTCCATTATCATTCATATCACAATTCTGAAGGTTATAACAGAAGGATTTGTTAATTTGATGTTAATTGTCTGAATTATGATACATTTTAATCTTAAAAACCGAAAATGCATTTGTATGACCTGAAGCCTACATATTCTTTTTGATACATAACATGATAAAAGGCTCTATTCAAAATCTGTTTTGTAAAAACTTTTGACCCTTTTATGTTGTTAAAATTCAATCCAGATTTTTACTCTGGCTTTTTTAAACATCTACATTTTTAGTTTTTAAACAGATGCAAATGTCACATTATTAGTTAGATATTACAACATTTGCATATGTATTCTAACATCTCTGAAAAAACAATAGTACAAAAAATAATTGTGTTAATATAAGTTATCAACTGGGAAAGTTCATGAAAATAAATAATATAATTAAAACATTCCACCCTATTCACCACCATTGTCTCGCCTTCATTTGGCAAAAGTCAAACAATTAGCCAAATAACATCCTATCCGGAAATCAAACATTGCACTGACCAACCACAGGCTCTCTGCTGTCCCTCTTGACGTACTGCCACAGTTGATCTGCTTGTTCATGGTTCTCGTCAAAGGACTCTGTGAAGAGAGCCACACATACGAGCACACTCAGCCATTTTCACAAAAACACTAAGAAAAACGGTCCACAGACTGAAATACAGCATTTTCTATACCTTCATCCTTTGCATTCTTGTGACATGGTTTGCCACTTTCTCCCTCATCTGTGGCGGCTGCCTCCTTTTGTCTGTTACTTGGCAGGTATTGGGGTTCTTCACACGTTGCATCTTGTTTGGAGGAGAGCCGATGCCTTTTATGGCCAATTTCTGTCGCTATTTCCTGTGATGTTTCAGAGAAGCTTCTTAGCCTCTTACTTTCTTTTTCTCTGTTTGTGCAATTCTTCAACTGTGTCGGGACGTCTTTGCTGCTTTTGCCCCTCTCTTCTCCAATCTCCGTTCCATCACTTTCATTTGTGTTGTGGCAGCCTTGTATGGCCTCCCCACTTGGGTTTCTCGCTGTAGGCTCTTCCATCTTCTCCTCCTTTATCGCCTGGTATGTCTCACAGCCTGCATTTGTTATCTCCTTTGAAAATGTGGTCTCCGACTCTTTTTCTTTTGGTGCTGGGGTCTTTGTGTCGAGTCCCTTTTCTGAAGTTTGTCCACTTTCTACAGAATCTGTGATTTCTGCCTTAACTTTAGTCTCAGTCAAACTCGTTTCACTCAAGTCTGATTTTAGACTGGTAATCTTCTCTTCCATCATCCCAGTGATTTTCTGACTCCTGCCTCTCACATGGTCGTTGTCCGCGTCTTTCAAAGTTTCTCTGGGGACTGAGATACATATATGACATTCAAAAAAACACTCAGAAAATATATAAAATAATTGAGAAGGTAAAGCGATTAGTAGCAGTGGAATTTTCAGGAAGTAAAGCATGACAAAGTCTTCAGTTAATATATTTGGCTTGACTTACCCAGCTTAATTTTAGGAACTATCTGGGGTACAATATTTCCATTGCCATTTCTCCATTTTGCAGATTGCACGATCATAAATGCTAGAGCAAAAGAGTATTAAAAATAATCAAGAAACCAATTCCAAGTAACACATGCCACTTTGGAACAATCATTGCAGCACACATACTCACCTCTTTGGTAGGGGCATGGGTCCCAGACTGGCTTGTACAACTTGATTTTCTTAGAAGGCAGAAATGTCCAAGCATTAGCAAAGGTACTGATAGGAAAATATTTCCTGTGTTCTTTTAACCAGAGTTGAAGAAGGAAAAACAAGTAGAAGATTTATTTCAAAGCTTAAAGATTTATTATCTAAATTGAGTGAGCAGAAACATGTAGGCCTACATGGAGCTTACTGGTTATCAAAGAACATCCCCAGTAAGACTGAAGACAAAATGGTGAGACAAAGTGTTATATGGAAACAAATACATTATTTCTGATTGCTTGACTATGTGTTAGAGGCTGGCCGATGACGTCTTCTTCTTACTGGTCTTCATAAGATACATTTCATGGCTTACACTACCCTACTAATAAGAGAGGTGAAGGGAGGGTGCGGGGTCGTTGCTAGGCCGGCTGTCATGTGCTGGCTCACCCCACACAAATAGTTCTCCCCTGACCTTGGTCAAAGTATCTCCTGAAACGGCCTGCCTCTGTATATATAGTGTTGATATGTGCACTTACAAATGGTGAATGAATGTGAAGTTAATAAACATACAAAAGTGTAAAAGTGTGTTTTAAATTTAAAAAGCACAAGAGTATAAAATTAAGATTATTCTCACAGTACATGGCTAGAGGAGATGCAACATGAAAATTATACAGAAATGTCTGGTAAACAGTACCTGCATGGGTAATATTATGTGAATACGAGCTGCCTGTTTTGCCAAATCCAATAAGGTCTCTGCATCAGTGCTAGAATTCAGCGAGCCTGGGTGAAAACGGTCCTATGCACACACACACACACACACACACACACACACACACACACACACACACACACACACACACACACACACACACACACACACACACACACACACACACACACACACACACACACACACACACACACACACACACACACACACACACACACACACACACACACACACACACACACACACATTGAAAATGCTGTCCTTTGAATAGATTTATTCAATTCTTAATCATCCTAAACTCCAAAGACTAAATGGGGCAGTGAGTGGGAATGACATGCAGAGCCGGATTCAAAATGGGTCTGCTGCGACGAGGACTGACCCTCATTGGGGTCCGCTCTAACCACTACACCACGAGCACACCCCAATATTTTTTAATACTTCTAGGGCCGGTTTCACAGACATGGATTAAGCCTAGTTCTGGACTAAATTGTACTTTCAATGGACATTCCATTCAAAATTCCATTTAGTCCAGGACTAGGCTTAATCCATGTCTGTGAAACCGGCCCCTAATGTATTTGTATGTCTTTGGCCAGTTGTTTGCATGCTTACATAAAAGATAATTCCGTGTTTCTTAAATGTTTATATAAATATTTATATATTTATTTATCTGGGATGTGCGTGAGTGATCGTTTCCTCGAGTAGTCCTCGTTTCAAATAAACTCGAATGGTGAAAGAGGGCACTCAAGTTTTTTTTGTTTTTAGTGTATGCTGGGACCCTATATGTATTTTAAAATGTTTTTACGTGTAGGTCTACAACCCAAAACAGATAAAATTAGGTTAACAAATAAAAATATTGTTGTGCAAGAAACTGAGCTTTGTATTAAAGCAGCACCTGCTGATACCTGCTGATGCCAGCGCATCACATATTCTCTACAGCAGGACTGATTTCAAATGCTCTTTTTCAGGAATATAAGGGTATGGGCACAAGTATGGGCAGCCCAATTTTTTCTAAACAAATTAAAAGGTTCTTCCGGTAATTGGTCAAGGACACTGTCGGATTTACAACTATTTATTCTGCTTTGGTGAGTTAATTATATATTTATTAAAGTGTACTATTTAGTTTGTATGCTGCTTCTTCTTTTTGCGATGGTGACTTACTTATTTAGTTTGTTTCTACAGTCCATGCAATTTATTTATTTTTTGTCGTTGCAAACCTATACCGTTTTGACAAAATTGAGTCAAATTAATTGTGACCTGTGGGCACTCGTGGTGTAGTGGTAAGGCGTCCCCAGAGACTAAGACCTCGTTGCAGGTTATCTGCATGTCTTCCCCTCTTTGCCCCATTTCAACTCTGTCTCTCCAAATCCGTCAAATGAAGTAAAAAATAGCTAATCTTTAAAATAAGAAAATAAAAAAGTGACCTGTCTAGAGAGAGAGAGAGAGAGTGAGTTATGGCATTTCTTTGTTTTGTATGGTTTGATGAATCAAAATAAAAACACTCACTAGGAATTCTGCGACATGTTCCCAACTGAACACATGAGTGTAGCATTCGTCGTATGACAACCTCCTCTGACAGAGAGAACACAGAAATCCCACTTCAGTGGAAGACAGTCGTTTGACACACAGGTCAAACATGACCAGGAACTCTTGACCTGCAACAATGGGGTAAAGTCAAAAACATCTATATAGCATATTGTGGTCACTGAAATATAAACTTCTCTAGTGCAATGCAGTTGAGAATAGGTATTTAAATACCAAAGGCACATTGCCTTGGAATCCAACAGCCTTTAATATATTATACACTGCCTGGCCACAAAAAAGTCACCCCCTGGATTTAACTAAACAAATAGTTAAGAGAAAACTGCAGTGATTAATATGTATGTGTCAGTTGAAAACAAGTTATTTAACCCTAACTGATGCAGTGAATAGCTTCTTATTTCTTAAACGATCATGTAGGAAGACATATTCTGTTGTTGCGGAAAAGATGTTACTCTGTTTCAGAAGGGTCAGGTTATTGGCCTGCATCAAACAAAGAAAAGGGAGATTGTTGAAACTACTAAAATTGGTTTAAGAACTGTCCAACGTATTATTTAAACCTAGAAGGATAGTGGTGAACCATCATCTTCAAGGAAGAAATATTCTCAGAATAATCTTCAATGGTCACTTAAAGGTTTGGTGAAATCAAATCGTAAAAAATCAACAGTACAACTCACGTAGTAGTGAAAGTATGAGCATTTCCACACACAATGCGAAGAGAACCCAAGGGATTAAGACTAAAGAGCTGTCTAACCTTAAAAAAACCTTAGCAGTTATGTGAATAACAAAAAAAGGCTTAAATTTGCCATGGAGCATAAAGATTGCACTCTGGAGCAATGGAAAAAGGTTATGTGGTCTGATGAGACAACACTGACCCTGTTCCAGAGTGATGGGAGCATCAGGGTAAGACGACAGATGGATGAAGTGATGCACCATCATGCCTAGTGCCTACGGTACAAGCCTGTGTGAGCAGTGTACAGTATGATCTGGGGTTGCAGTTTTTCAGGTCTAGGTTCAGCAACCTTATGTGCCATAAAAAGCTTATCAAAACGATGCCACAGCAAATCAAGCTGTAAGCAAAGCAAAAGGTGGTCCAACAAAATATGAGATGTGTCATTTTCTTTTTGGCCAGGCAGTGTGATAACACAAGCATATGCATTTCGGCATTTCGGTTTCTTTTCCTCTTCAGTGGTACTTACCGAGCAGAGGAAATCTCTCGTTTTGTTTTAGTTCACTGTACGTTTTACGCTCTGGAACTGCACGGATATGAAAACAGATAAAAATGCTCAAAATGAATGTAAACAAGGTAAAGGGTTTGATTCTTAAAAAAGGCTCAGAAAACATTCAATTACTAACCTTCACGCTTTAAAAGAGTGTGTTGTAGTTCAAGTCTCTTCAAAACTGTGGAAAAAAATTAAGAATGAGACAAGGAAACTTTTGGTAACTGAA
The DNA here is from genome assembly GCF_949987685.1 of Ammodytes marinus. Taxonomy (NCBI): domain Eukaryota; kingdom Metazoa; phylum Chordata; class Actinopteri; order Uranoscopiformes; family Ammodytidae; genus Ammodytes; species Ammodytes marinus. Next base: position 14,401,023 of record NC_137221.1, read on the forward strand.
TAAAGTACAAAGAGAAAACAAAGTGAGCTTGTCTCTCCAACTTGCTCTGAATATGACAAAAGACCAATTTCTACCTTCAACAAAAGTAGATGGGATGGGAAGAAACATCTCGTATGGGATATCAAGTACCTGAGAAAAGAAAAATGAACAATTAGTAATGATTGTTTTACTGTGATAATCGTTATTTATCGCCTTTGTTGTAGTAGTAAATCTTAATCTTTGTATAATCTCCATTGCATGTATAATGATTACAGAACAGTGATACAATGATTTAAACCAGGGGTTTTCAAAGTGTGAGAGAGTGAGCCCCCCCTTAGAGAACAAATTCAAAAAGTTCTAAATCCCCGTGTGTTTTGAAAGATCTTTTAATTATTTCACACATTTTAAACAACTCTGTTCCTATTTTACACATTTTAAACGTATTTTTGAAACATTCTGAACATCTTTGTGCGTTTTTAAACACATTTTTTAAAACATTTTAAGATCTTTATCTAATTATGTTTTTGTTTTGCTTTTTTTAAATACATTTGAACATTCTGACAAACTTTACAATGGATACATGATTTGGGCATTTGGGATTATAAATCATATTTGAATTGGTTGTACAGCATATCACAAGCTATTCATTCAGGTATGTGATGGCCACCCCACTCTAGCTCTGTGGCCCACCTTGGCCACCCCAGTCAAAATTTCCTGGAAACGCCACTGCTAGGACGTGAACGTGACGTGATCAGTTAACCTCGGATTATCTCCCAGATGATCTGATTCAATTATTAGGCTATTAACTATCTAGACCAAAACATTGTATTCCTTTTTTTGTATGATAACTTACATTTGCTTATGATCAAAAACACAAACTTTAATATCAAAAACACAAACTTTTTTTTTTTCACATATTCATCCGCGCCCCCACCTGCCATAACTCTGATTTAAACAGTATGTTATGCATGATTAAAGAAATATTGATGTTGTATGTAACCAACAAAAAAAATCTAAATTTCAAAAAATAGGTTAAATATATAGTGTGGAAATCATAATGGAAGTATTAAAAGATGCAGTTGTCGGGTATAAGATTGGAACCTGGGACAGGTTGTGGCCCTGAGTCTCATCATGTCTCCGAACTAACACCTCAGAATCTTCTCTAAGACTACTGGAGGCAGACTGGATTCCTTTATAAACCAGAGAAAACTAACTAGACAAGCCAAGAGGGGGCAAAATCCATCACCATAGGCTTTAAAGGGATGTTAAGCTGGTTTTAGGAAAAGGGGAAGATTTGTCTGAGGGGCACTTTACACGACAACACGAAACGGTGCAAACGCGGAAAAATTCCCGCGGTTGCACTATATAATTTACAGGAAAAGAGCAAACGCAGGCATGAAACCGCAGGTTTTTGAGATCACCTCCCAGGGAGGATTTTTTGGAAAACTTAACGGTTTTGGTTTCCTGTAAACACCGAAACCATTTCCCCTGATAACGCTGACGTCACGGCTCCACCCTCACACATGCGTAGTCTATAACATTTGCTGTCAAAATACCCACAACACAAGCGAGTTATAAAGTTAGAAGACAACATGAACGGTGTCTCCACGGCACCATCACTGTGATCAGCGGAGAGTGTCGTGCAGCGCTAAAATATAGGCTAACACTCGCCAATTTAGTCCAAGCGATTACCGCAGTAAGTTATTGAGACCACCCGCCACTTTGGCTGGGGAAAGATTTGTGCTCTGCCTGTTTTTCTAGCTAAATAAACATGTGTCACTTCTATATGCCAGGGACACGGCTCTCTCTACATTAAAAACACTATCAGCGTGCAGCGGTTAAGCTAGCGGCTACTGTTCAACAAAAGGAGCATTAAGGCTACGGCTTCAAAGTAAAAGCATTTCACTGGCTAAACATTAATAGCATTTCACTGGACACACGTGAGTTGACTTTTATTTTGAAGTACGCCTAACAGGAAGGTATCCGCTCACGAAGCCCCTTCACTATCAGCAAGTCTTCCGTTTTTACGAGTTCAATGCGGTGAAATAAGAGGACAGAAAGCTTGTCTTTTACAATATTTGTAACCCCAAGCTTACACCAACCGCTTTATGAACGTTAGTGGCATTAATTTTCGGTTACAGTAAGGTTTTATGCATCAAATTGTACCGGAAGAGCTATCTACTAGGGCCTAGGCTGTGTCACCGCTGACTATTGGCTTGGCACTGCTGTTACAGCGATTTCGGCCCGTTTCCTCTGAAAACTTGTGTACGGGTGAAGATGTCAGATAAATTGTGTCTGAACGGGGTTTTTTTTTAAACCAAAAACTGGAAAACTGTCACGTTTTCACAGTGTAAAGTGCCCCTGAGTCTCCTTTCTCCACCCCAGTATGATGGGCATAAAAGCAGGCCACCTGGGAGCTCTGTGGGAATGCCTCAGACACCATTATCCCTGTTTACAATATTAAACTTGTTAACTAAATTTATTTCTCTATGATTGTATAACATTTTAATGCTTAAACATTAAGCTCACCTCACGGTGAACTTTGAACACCACCGGCTGTGAAGACATCATCATGGGACGTGACTTGAGAGTTGGGTGTATTACGTTATAACACATTTTGGAATATGGTTTAATCAAGTAAAAATATTATACTGAATAACAGATCTCTATAAAGTCAGAAGATGCTCTTCTTCCTGGTGTGCAGGGCTACAGGAACTGTGGACTGTTTAGGTTAGAAGTCTGCAGGTAAACGATCATTAAATCACGTTCAGCTAGTGTATGTATTTAGAGACACGCAGAAGGCCAATGGTGCGACAAACAGACCCTGTTTGCTGAAAGAATGCTGTCTCTACACAAGTGGTAAATACCTTGGTAAGGGGGAGGGGGAGGGGAAGAACTGCTCAACGTCCTTGAATTGGCCTTTTACCTTCATCATCATCTGCTTTGGTCCTCTTTCCTTTTCTTCTTCCAATGCCAATGACCTTAAGACTTCTATTCCCAGATGATACTTCCAGGCAAATGGGAGCCGCCAGGGATTCAGGTACAGCTAAGTATTTAAGGCAAACGCTGGTTAATACAAACCAAATTACACCCTGTTATCAGTATCTTAATATTTCTTATAAAAACAAAAAGTAAATGCTTTAACTCTCACACAAATGAATGATTCTGCTGACTCGCAAAGATACCTGGACGTGTGCCACAATAAACAGAAACCATTTCTGGAAGAAGCTTAAAGGAATGCTCACCAACGTGTGAATGAGATGTTTTCGGGAGTCAAAGTGTTGTTTGAGAGAGGACTCGGTGAAACAGTCCTCACAAGCAAAGCACACGTAAATATGTTCCTGAACATGAGTGCTGAAACACGTGACAACCAAGGGAACACCTAAACAAAATAAAAAATGACATCTTTAATTTGGACACTATGCAAAAAATACTACATAGCATAACAAGTGTGTCAGCTCACCAACAGGTGTTTGATTTTTCTTCGAGCTCTCCAAAATGTGCGTGTATAAGCCGAGTGTGCGCCGTATTCCTAACAAAGGGAATGAGGATTAAGAGAAATTGCTGGATACACAACAAAATAAACTGCAAGCGGACATGAACTCAACAAAACATTGGGCGTGTCTAAAACAGACAAGACAATAAGGGCTATTTTTGGGAAAATGAGATACCATAGATCATTATGAAGATAATGGAAAAAGATGCTGAAACTATTTCAAATGCAAAACTCATAACGTAAAGCTCACCCATTTGATAAAGTTGAGAAATTAAATGAATACCACATCTATATCTCTAAAGCTGACATGTATTAGTGTTTCCGGTATTATTTTTAAACTAATGTGTCAGGGTTGTAGCATATTGTTAAGGAAGGAACAACACAGGTACGAAAGGTTTACCTGGTTGGTCATGACTGTGAGCCTTTTCAGCTGATAGAAAGGGGGAAAAATTATCACATCTTATTTAAATTACATTAACGAATACGCAATATTATGAGAAGAGTGGTAGAAAAGTGTAAGCTACCTTTTCCAAAGAATTGATTCATCATCTGGGGAAGAACATTAGAAAATTGACCTTATGATAGCTGTTTCGTCTCATATCATTAAGTTTCACAAAAATCCTTTCATTACTTAATAGGAAGATATGAAAATGTTAATCTACCTGTTTGTGTTTGCCATCATGTGACACATGTTTTTGATATTGAGATATATCCGCAAACATTTGATTGCAGTCCTGCAACAGGGAGACAAATAGATATACAGTATAAGGTACAATGATAACATCCAGGCTATTGCAGTGAAAATATATAATTGGGATATTGATCATTTATTACCTGACAGCGTATTTTGAACGATAGTGCCACAGGGCATGTTGGCACAGATTGCATCACTGCCAAGAAAAAGAGTTGTATCCAGTTATTCATTTTAAATGATGTCCATGTTAAAATGCTTATTTAAATATTCCCAAGATACTGGACAAGCAGCCAAGAGATGATAGGATGTAGAATTGACCTTGTTCCAACAAAACACATAGTGGTTCAATTAAACTAAAAAGCAGAAGACATTTCACATTATAACAAACGGAAGACCAACAGCCTCAAACAGAGTTATCCACTGGACAACCTCCAACTAAAATAACACGTACCCAACTTTCTCCCTGGTTGGACACTTGTAATCAGGCTGCTCTTCATCTTTTCCTTTGAGATGGATTCCAGTTTCTTGAAAGCTACAATCCACCATAAACCTCAATTAGTAAAATATATTTCTGGGTTCCACTGAAGGTCCAAGTACAGAGGCATAAAAAATAAATACAAACCTTCTGCGTAACAAGTGAAATTCACCAATTCAAATTCAGCAGGCTCCAGGCTCACTTTCTGTAACAGAAAGCCATTTAGTTTCACATCAATACCAATACAAACATCACAAAGCTGCACTTGTGACTTTTTTGAAATATATTACCTTCATTTCAGTGTTTGCAGTGCCATGAATTTCCTCTGCTTGCTTTGCAAAGTCAAGCATTATGGAGGACGAGGTGTAGTCCTTGTAGCATTGCCTTGACAGCAAAGTAGAGGGGTGCCACGCTCTCTGCAAAGATTAAAACTGATGTGAGTAATAAAAATACCCCACAGGGTTATGGTTGGACAAAAAGTAATGCTTGCAGCCGTAGTGGATTAATTACAAAACCCGATAAAATGTTTAGTTAACAATAAACAATTTATTATCTCTTAAAGAAATGTTCTAATGTCTAATCTTTATGTATTTTCTTTGTTTTTAATATCTAATTATAATATCCAATCTTGATGTGTTAAATTCCCCTGTAAAGCACAGAATTGTGCGATAAGACCTTTTCTCCGGCTTCAGTGAGATTATTTGTTATTCTCTTTAATGTCATAACTACTTACGAAGTAACGAAAGATGTGGTCAAAGCTCAGGACATGTCTGATGATGGTATGGGTGGCCAAAGTTAGTTTACAGAGTGTGCACAGGTAGTATCTTTTGTCATTTGGTCCAGTGCATTCAACAACGTGCTGCATGCCTACAAGATGACGATCAGAGAAGAGATGACAACCAGTTTAGTTCTTACTGAAATGAATCTACCCGATAGTTCAGGAAACTGTAACAAAGTTTCAAATGAAGCACAGAGTCAGGGGCGAGGTTTCAATAATCAGCCAATCTTCTTTAAATCGTATTGCTTACACAAGCAATACGATTTATTCACTTACACTTGACAGAATATTAAAAGGCTATATATCAAAAGAAGTTTGTGTGCTGTTTTTGGAGTTCATGTGTGTAAGAAATGTGTGTGCGCTACACAAATGGTGCACCCAGAGGATGCAGGAGCAATAACTCATAGTCTGTCTAAACAGCTTATGCATAGGGAGAGTTTCTTCTCATGGACCTTTGGCCTTGTGAACATGAGCAGGCCGTATATGGGTGTGAAGCTAAAACCTTGGGCTTTCAGTTTACTGGGACAAAGGTTCACGCATAAGTACAACTTTAATGCACTTCAATGCAAATGTTTAGCAGTAAGTATTTTAACACCAAACATTTCACTGATATAAGTTCTAATGGAAAGCTGAGGAAAGCCAACGATGTAAAAATCATTCCCTTTCTTGGATCAATTAGCAGCAGAATTGTGCATCTAAAAATCAGCACTTCTTTAATGAGAAGAAGAAGAAATGCCATTTTGTTAGATTACTAGGTTTATCTGGTACATTTACTGACCAAGAAGTGGATGCTTCCTGTTACTGTCTTTGTGGTATGTTTGTATCATCGTCCTCTCTGGCTTGACAGCTAGAGTGGGAAGAAAAAAAATGCAGTGATGAAACATGCATATTAAAAGGAAAACGTGAAAGAGTAAATTTAATATATAAAAGGCAAATATACCACATGAATCTCACCACAAGGTCCAAGGTCTTGAGCTTACAATGGTAACATTTGATTTTCATCAAGAGATGAACATTTTCCATTCGTCATTGAATTGTAGATGTTCCAAATTTACATTTTAAAAGCATAAACGCTAAAACATGCATTGATCATAACACTGAAACATGGATCATTTTATACGATTGAAAGCTCTAGAACAGCTATTGAATGGACCTCACCAATAGATTGTTTGCATACTGCTTTTAACAGGGTGAAGAATACACTTTGAACCTTGATTTTCTTTTAACCGGGTTGAGTAATTATTACAATCAAATGTTTTGATTATGACACAGACTGATTTGAAGATTAAACTATAAACTGAATGCCAACCACCCCCACATTTCTGTCTAATCCTTCAGCAGATAAAGAGCCCTGAGAAAAACATGCACACACCTTCAAACAGCTTCAGAAGCTTTTCCTTTTCACCAAGAGCGCGCATAACTGGGATGTGTGGGATCAAATCATTTTCATTAGTACACCACGATACAAGAGAATTCTTAAACAAATATTACATAGATATCACAAAGCCACATACCCTCAGAGTAAGAACTTGTTGCAAGCTTTTCAAATAGTTCCTGAGGTAAATCCAGCAACTGAAAAAGAGAACATAATGAGTGACAGAAGTACAGAAATTATTTTAATATTGGCGACCATGGAATGTGTTAACAGAATTTAGTTTGCCTTAATTGTATAATATTTTAATGCTGCAAACAATTCAAGCTTTCTGCTGAGAACTTTGTCCCAGTTAACTTAAGAGCCTCAAAGATTTTGGCTCTATACAGATGTATGACGTATGTGTTCACGATGGTTAAAAGTTCATGGAGGAGAACGCCCTAAAATCTCCCAGTGCATTGCTTGATTACAATCTATGAATTATTACACCTGTATCCTGTGAGAAACATCTTATGTGAAACACATACACACAGTTGGTTTTACACACACATACCAAAGACCAAGATGAAAGAGGGGGAGACTTTATGTACAAGGTCAAGTTCTTGAATCATCTCATGTCTCCGTAATTAAAACTCATCCCCCAGATCTTGCTAGAAATTCAAGGACCTGGACACACAAACAGTCTTGTTCGCATACACATTAATTGTCTGATATAACCTCTGTTGTTTCTGTTCAGTCTTTGTATTCAACCATGTATGTATGCAACCTGATACATTGTTGATTCCCTTGCTTTGCTGTCGCAAGTAAAAATCTACCAGACTTTGAAAAATGCCTCGCCAGATCTCTTTATTTAAAACACTTGGGTTTTTGATAAGAGAATTCCTGCAACAGAATGAATAATACTGTAAAAACAAAAAAGCTAATCTACGTTCATACAGGATATTGACTCAATTTAGCAGAGGTTCCAGATTATGTTCCTTGTCTAATTGTATTTCTTATGACCTTTTGGGCCTTTCAGATGTTTAAAGTTCCAGGTCAGAGCCAGAATATTAGTGTGGACTTCTTCCCTAACATAGTCACCGACCAACAATAGCTAGCTCCAGCCAGAATAGGATGTGGCACCTTGGGAACTGAACCTATTTAATTGGAACATGCACCTGATGTCACTATGAAAACATGGTAGTAAATTGTTGTCTGGTGTTTATTGTTATATGTCTTATTATTCCTTATTTTCCATTGAATTTGCACAAATATCTCTCTTCTGCCTATTTTGGATGCATTTTAAATCAGATTTTAGAGGAGAGGAAGGGCTGTGGTCATTTTGTGCAAGTCACGTGAGCTGATGTTGCGATTTGAAACTTTGTGGTTTGAATTTTGGCATGCGGCGAGTACTGGTAAAATTAACTGGTAAAATGTCAAAAAGACAATTAACATTTGTTGAATTTGTTCAAACCAGCACAATGACCTAAAGACACATTACATCTGTACAGAGCTGAGGGGAACAGAAGGGTTCGGTGATAGTATTTGTAGGTTTTTCACATACAGGTAGTAATGTGATCCATTGTAATATAAAATCAAGATACAAACCTGTAACACTCCAGGCCCTCTTTCATAGACTTCCGTTGTAAATGCAGGCGTCAGAACTAAATTCATATTCGTGCTTGGGAACCAGGAGAATTTCAGAGCATTGGGGTTTGTGAAGCTCTAAAATAAAATAAAAAAATAAAAAGCAATTAAATTATTCTTACAAATTTAAAAAATGTGTTATTATGTTTGTGATGTTCAGGACTTACAAAGTAGTTGGCACAATGATCACCAGACCTGAGGTGACATAAAATCTCGCCTGGGGCAAGCTTTTCTTCACAAACATGGCACAGGTAAAAAAAGGTGGTGGGGTCTCGATTGCTACACAGAGTCAGCATAGACAAGCCTGGGGAAAAAATGTATTTCAAATGGAATAATAATTTCAAATATTAATGAATCTATTACATCTTCAGCAGATATGTCAATATAAGTCAAATCCAGTTAGATTTAATTTTATCTGATTTTGGTGCCATGTCAAATGTGTAAATGTGATGTTTTTACAGTAAATCTGTACCATATGTCAATTGAATCTACAGACACTTTACTAACCTATAGTGGGTTGTTTAAGTGGTGGATTCAGCACAGTAACGAACGGCAGGAAAACTGTGGAGAAAACATCATTTGAAAAATTGTACAATTGAGCTACTCAGGATAACCTACGTTGCTTCAACCATTGTGGCTGACCCTTCCCACCCCAGACAGAACTGAGTACCCTCCTCTGGCAGTACGCTGTGGTTAATAGGACAAAAACCTGTCATCACCAAACCAGTGTCCTTCGTCTGCAGCCATCCTCATTAACAAGGCCATGGGCCCCTGGCCATGACTGATCACTTTTAATCTCCTCACACAGACACATTACATTCACGTACAATATACTCAATTTGTAAATGTAATACAGCCGCAAATCGGTCTGCAAACTGTGATCATTTGCACATTTTGATCATGCTAGCTTGATCCCGGAAAAATGTACAGCTCTTCTTTTCACATCTATAACTGCAGATATTTGTATATTTTCAAATAAAAATAAAAATAGTTTATTGTATATTTATTGTGTGCACCATCAAACTCTGAGGTGTCCCTGTCTTAGACCCAAAGGAACCTGGATACATCAGCTGGCCTTAAACCTGCTACATAACTGCAACCCACTCCTGCACAATAATTATCTTAAACATCAGGAGGATATGTCCCTTCTTAAGCCAGGAGGCAGTGCAGGTTCAATATACCAAAGTCCTCCAACACTACACCCTTCCTCGCCCCCTGCAACAGTGGCTGCATGAATCCAATTCAAAACACTCAAGCGTCAAACAAATAGAAAAGAGAAGAAAGCTTACCAGTACGCTGGTACTTAGCTAAAAGCAAAATACAAAAAAAAATATATATATATATTAATTGGACATAAATATTTGAATACCAGATTTTTCATTGTGCAGTTAATACAAAAATAAAATGTAGGCTACATTAAAGTAAGGGTAAGAAAAATAAGCATTACCCGGCCGGAAGACATCTTGTATTTTCTGTTGGAAAAGAAAGGGAGAATACATGCAGACATGATTTATCAATGCAGAGGAAAATGTAGAAACAGGAATATGGGGACTGTCTCATGATACAGGATTACAGTGAACTGGAGAACAGCACTGACCGAATCAAACAGAGAAGTTTACTTTTCACTTCAATTGTCCAGGGCTACCAGCTTAAACTCAGAACCCAGCTCACTTCTAATGCTGTTCATGAGTCAGATACACACTTTCACGTAGCTATCAATGCACAATTTGCCATCAGATGCATAGCAATTCAATCTGATAAAAAGGGTCCAGGGCTTGACTAAAGCTTCTGAAACTCCAGTCTCCATTAACACGAGCATTTAAAGTTAAATGGTGAAGTTATGGGCCCTTTTATATGCAATCACCAGTTCAAGAGTTCACAAAAGGGAAAGTACTTCATGGCCAAAATCTGTTTTCATTTTGTGAACGGATCAATGTTGTGCCACTTCAAGATACTTTGGAATTAAAGTGTAGATGAAAGTTTATGCCTACCAGTACATGTTCCTCTGAAGACATATGTTTCTTTAGAGAAGAATAGCATTGTCCAAATTTGATATGGCAGACCTAAATGAAGAAAAGAAAGCGAGAACAAAAAGGGTTCATCAGCAACACCTTAATAGAATAGGATATGAAACATTTGTGTATAGTAGTCAAGATTTGAGGAGAATGTGTGTGTATATATATATATATACAGTCATATGAAAAAGTTTGGGAACCCCTCTCAGCCGGCATTATAATTGACTCTGCTTTCACAAAAAAAAGATAAAAGTGGTATGTCTTTAATTTACCAGGAACAGCTAAGTACTGGGATGTTTTCCAAACAAAGATTTTTTGAAAAGCAGTATTTGGTTGTGTGAAATAAAATAAAATGTGAAAAACTGGCTGTGCAAAAATATGGGTACCCTTGTGGTTTTGTTGATTTTAATGCCTGTAACAGCATGTAAAACTGATGACTTTAAACACAAAGTTGGTTGGATTATGTTGTTAAGCCTTGAACCTCATAGAAATGTCTGTTTAATCATGAGAAAATGTATTTTAGGTGCCTAAATGCAAGTTGCACTTCTCTTTGACTCTCTGCTGAAGTGAGACAGAATGGGACCATCAAAACTGCTCCCAAAAGATCTTAAAAACAAAGATTATTCATTATCATGGTTTAGGGGAAGGCTACAAGAAGCTTTCCCAAAGGTTTCAATTGTCAATTTCTACTGTAAGGAACGTTGTCAGGGAATGGAAGGACACAGGCACAGTTGCAGTTAAACCCAGGTCTAGCAGACCAAGAAAAGTACAAGAGCGGCATATGCGGCGGATTGTGAGAATGGTTGCACACAACCCAAAGATCACCTCCAAAGACCTGCAAGAACATCTGGCTGCAGATTGTGTATCTGTACATGGTTCAACAAATCAGTGCAATGTTGCCGGCTGAGAGGGGTTCCCAAACTTTTTCATATGACTGTATATATATATATATATATATATACACACACACACAACCACCCCAATGTTGTGATCATTTCCTAATCCTTTTCAACATGTATTCAATAAATAATAGTACAAATACATTATATGTTTTGTTTAAACTGATACATTTTTTGCTTTTTGTAAATATACACAAATGTACAATTTGAAAATTGCAACACGTTTCAAAAAAAGTTGGGACACTGAGTAAGCATTTGGGAACTGAAGACATCCATTGTTGACATTTTGTAAGCAAAATGATCTCCCATTCTTGCCTGAAATAAAACTTTAACATTCTGGGGCCTCCATTGTGATACTTTGTGCTTCATAATGCATCACATTTTTTCAATGGGAGACAGGTATTGACTAAGCTGGCTCCGCCCGCCTACCTACTTCCGCTCAAATTTCAGTTTCCCTTCTGTACAAATGAAATTAAGTACGATGGTCTGGTTGGACCAGGCTAGGTATTGACAGCAGACAGGCCAGTCTAGTACACACACTCTGTTCCTACGAAGCCAAACTGTATAAAAACGTGCAGAATGTGGCTCGGTATTGTCTTGCTTAAATAAGAATGGATGTCCCCGAGATTGACATTGTCTGGATGGCAGCATGTTCCACTTTGCGTCCGTCCATCTCAGATGAACCCCGGCCCAGAGAAATCTTCTGCATTTGTGGATGTTGTTGATATATGTCTTTCACTTTGCATGGTAGAGTCTTATCTTGAATTTGTGGATGTAGCGACAAACTGTGTTTACCGACAATATCCTTTATAAAATCATGCAATTTTTCAATGACCTGAGGTCATGGGCATTACAGTTTAATTTAGGACCTTGCCCCTTATGTGAAGAGATTTCTGTGTTTTTTTTCTAAATATTTAGTTTTCATTATGGATTATAGATGGTGTTTACAGGAATGTTGTTTTTAAACTATTGGCATATTTTATATTACGAAACAGCGTGTAAGTGTACTGACCGGCCCAAGACCGACTCGTTTAACCGGCACGGTGAAAGCACGGAGCCCCCTCCTCCCCTTGGGTCGAGCCAGGTTTAAATAGTAATTTACAGATATGGAAATAATTGTTTTGTAATATATATTATTAATAACTAAATTATTTGTCATTATTTTTTGTTTATATTTTTTTAAATATACTTTGAATTGAACAAATTAACATATATTAATTCAAAATAATTGAAACAGCAAAATCAATTGAGCGGCTTATTACCAGTTTTGTTGTTGTGACAAATATGTTACATCAGGATTCCCATGACTATTTTAAGGCTAAAGTCCCGATCATAGATAGTAGTAGCCCGATGTGACGTATGGGAAGTCACATCCTGTCACTACTCCCACACCAGGATGTTGAATATATTTCACTTAGGGACTTAATGAGTAAAAGACAATAATGAAGCTGTTCAGGGAAGATCATAGGACAATCTTAAAGTGTGTCAGGTGGGTGTCACCATTGGTTCTTATGGGCTAAAACAATAGCTTGATCAGATGAAAGAGCATGTCACCGTTGTTATACTGTCTTTTACTGCTTAACAACACAGATCCACATCCCCACCCCCTGCAGCAGTGGTCACACTTCAAGAGCGGCCCATGGAGACAAGATGGAGATTTGAAACTTACTTGCTGTGCAAAGTAAACTGAACAGTACCAATAGAATAAACTATTCAATAACCAAAACCATATAACACACACATTAAAATCTGTTCTCACAATGTGCATGTGCTCAAAAGAATAAAACATTTGAACTGTCCATTAAAGTTAAAGAACTGCAGCAGATTTGTCTTTAATTGAGAAGCTGCTGTAAGAGTCCTATGAATCTATCCCACATGCTTTCCTGCACGTACACTCCCTGACCTTACTGTAAGGCAGTCCTGCATCCTGTCACGTTGCATGAGAGAGAAAGACTTTTCCAGTTATCTCCAACAGTAGATTTGACATTATTTCTTAGTTAAACAATAAACATTACAATGTCTTAAAATGGTAGACACTACAACATGTGACAAGAATGGTACAAGATTGACCAAATTCTACAGTTTGTTTCAAAGTCTTTATACACACACACACTGGCCTGCTTGCATGCTCGTGTGCTTAGAGTTTCACTGCACACAGATGTGCTCCTTTTTCTGCTAGCAAGTTTCCCCCTTGTACAATGTGGGTCAAAAGTTCACATAAAGCAGATGTATGCATGTAATGAACTTCATGTTTTTTTCTATCAACAACTTCCTCATCTTCAGAGGATAATGTGAGTATACTTTTCGTTTCGTGGCCCTCTGCTGTTCCACTATATCATTCTTTCCTATCACTGAAGTCTCCTCTTTCTTCAACGCTGAACAACAGCGCTGCTGCAGTAGAAAATAGGCGTGTACTTTGATGTGAAAGGCAAAAACTGCAGTCTGACTGGCTGTTGCATTTATTTCTGCTGTGTGATGGGCTTTTATGTAGATTCATATTGTTAATGCCCAAAGTTCATTTTCGTTATTGTCCTACCACAACTGGTTCCACTTCTTCTCCACATGGTTTCTCCTGTCCTTTCCTTCCCCCTTCTCAATAATTTCCCCTTCTTGGCTGGTTTACACACTTTTCATCTTTTAATGTCTGCCCTTAATCTATGTCCTCCACCTTTATTTTCTTCACTTTATCTTGTATTCCTTTCTTCTCTGCATTCTTTCATCAAAGGATTCTGGGAAGGAGTGTTTTGTGTTACTTCCATGATCCCTTGAGACATCAGGTCAGGTTGACCCAGACAAAGTGACATGACCTGATAGACAAGTGCCAAAGAACAATAGGCCCACCACCAACAGTCAGCAATCTCTCCCTTGTTGCCTCTAATGGTTCTAAAATAGGATATTGGTTTGCATACAAGTAAGATAAAATTCATAATACAAAATCTGTTCCAATGATGTGTACCCGATAGTGGGGTCGGGGTCGGCTAAATGTTTTGAACCGTCCCTGATATGAAGTACATTTTGGGTATACATGTCTCTGCTCTGCAATAAAGTAGGCCTAGTAGTCTTCTAACCATAGCCATTAACCATTGCCACCGTCCCCGTATGTTTTCTACAACATTCAACAGAAGCTGTTGAAGCTGTTATTTTCAGGGTCACTTGGAAGACAGCTTCAGGGTGGGGAACATGTGATTTCACACTCCTAAACTCCTGACCTTAAGAATACCAATCTCTCCACAGCCTTTTGGCAATGAGGCAATGAGATAGGCATATGTAGATGATGATAGTGGATGGAAGGTAAAATGTATTGAGTCGCACACAGGACGCGGAAGCACTGCGTACATTGCACGTTATAGCGTTTTATCTCAACGCTCAACTGTGCACAAACTCACAGACCGTTATGGCAGTCTCGTGCGTGTCATTTAATTTCCCATCCGTTTTCAAACATTGTCTGAATTATTTAATAGGCTTACTCTAATATTCTCGGTTGTTACAGTCGACAATAATTAAAGCACGGCACCGGTAGACAAACATACAGTCACTCACCATGCAGCCTATGCCGTTGTTTTCCATTGTGTGAAGTTACTGCCGTCGATAACACAGTTGCGTTGTCATTTGCAAAAACTAATAGGGCTGCAGAAAAAGATAAAAACAACTTTGATTCGTAGCCGTCGGCATTAAGCTTACGTCCGCATGAAAATTAATCCGTGAAAAGTGGATCAAGAGGAGAAAACACCTCCTGTTAAAGCAATTGGTGCTCAAACTGAGCAGTCTGCGCCCGCTCTAGCAATGGACACACTTCTCCCTCCCCCGTTTCAGACTGACAGGAGGCATGACAGACACAAGCAAGTGGGTGGGATGTTGCAATCATCATGATTATGGAAAGCCAACAAGTCTAAAGGTTTCTGGTATATTTTCGGATGCTTTGGACTTTAGTGGCATATCTGAATCGGCAAAGGGTCTTCTAATGATTTCAACATGGTTTGGCTATTCAGTTATTAGACTGTCAGGCAGAGCATGCGCAGTAGGACTGGCTCACTGTAGTGAAGCATAGCAATCAAACATAGTCACCCGTACAAAGTCAAGACAGCTGTATGTAGGTCAGGTTTTTAATCAAACTAAACTTTGTGTTGACATTGTCATCATTGAGCCTCAGTATTCTCGTGAATAAAAAATTTAAACAAAACAATAACTTCACACACTCTTTGCTTTCCTTCACACATAAAAACCCATGCATGCACGCACGCTTACACCCACACCCACACCCACACACCCCCCCACGCACACACACACACACACACACACACACACACACACACACACACACACACACAATGCTTAAATGCATGACAGTTTGACATTTGGATGAAGACACTCACAAGTGAGGGCTATTCTCGTTGACCAAATGAAAGAAGACTGGAAAGCCCTAACAACATTTGAATATTTTGGACCTTTCAGTGTTGTTTTAGATGAAAAAAACTCAAACAGTATCCCGACATGTAAAATAAAACAGAGGAAGGTGTCAGCTGGAAACAATGAAAATAAAATGTTATTCTAACTTAAAGCTTTCACTTAAAAATGATCACTTTCGGATTTCATCAACAAATGAGTGGTGACTATGGCAAAGAAATGTAACTTCCCTCCATCCCAGTATACTGCAGTGAGTGATGACCTACTTATATTCGTCCTGGAAGACGGTCAGATATTTCAGAGACCGTCAAGTGGACACCAAGTGAAAAGGAAGCTAAGTTTCATTCACAACCACAAGATGGTTATAAATAAGGAGTGCTGAAAGCGGACATCGTGGAGCAAGGCCTTGGTTTGTTCTACACAACACAGGAGTGCTTCTGTGCCCTTCAAAATAAATGTCACATAAAACAAGGCAACAACTTGATCGGAAAGGTGGTAACAAAATGAAATAAAAAGTCATTCATTGTCATCATAGCCGTCAAATGAGGTGTTTTCTTATTTAGCCCTCAAAATAATCCTTGTAACTAAATCCACCCTCTTACTACGCAGACTCATGTGGCTCTTAAAGGACAATACGCCCCTTAGACCATCAAGCTGGTCTTCAAAATAAAAAAACAAAATCTCTTCGCACATTTCTCACTCCACACTCCACCCCATCTTTTTCTATTCTACCACCCACCCCCCCTCCCTAATATCAAACCCTTCCGTCTTCACCCTGATATTGTACACTCCGCCCCGTCATAGCTCGTCATGGGCGGTTTCGTCTGCTTTAAGTTTGAACTCTGCTTCCGTTATCGTTCCGTCTCCGTTGCGGTCCTGGTTGGAGAACATGTTTTCGATGATACGAAAGGGTTCGAATCCAGGAGCCAGGCGGCCCTTGCCCTCGCTCACCTGTTGCGTGATGTAGTCAGTAAACTATAGAAACAAAGGAGGCATCAAGGGGGTTAAATTCTAGGATTCACTGGCCCAAGCAAAAAGGTCAGACATTTTTCAGATCTATACTTAATCTTTAAAAAAATCACATTAAACAGCAGGTTGTTGCCTACCTCAGAGGCTTCCACCAGCTTGTTCTTGTCTTTGTCCATCTCGGCGAAGAGGTCAGGTGTTACATCATCATTCCAGATGAACATGTAGCCTTCGGGAAGTCCTTCCTCCATTTCTACCAGCTCAATGTCAAACACCAGCACAGCACTCCCAGGAACTTCCTCAGCTGCACACACAAAGATATATTTGCATTAGCATTTGAAGAGGTTAGCTGATGAGGTAGACCTCAGAGTATACTGTATGTGTTGAGCACACTCCTCATTAACACACCCAGGAGTTTGTCCTTAAAAACTGTGTATATTACAAATAAGTGTGTGTGTGTGTGTGTGTGTGCGTGTGTGTGTGTGTGTGTGTGCGTGTGTGTGTGTGTGTGTGTGTGTGTGTGTGTGTGTGTGTGTGTGTGTGTGTGTGTGTGTGTGTGTGTGTGTGTGTGTGTGTGTGTGTGTGTGTGTGTGTGTGTGTGTGTGTGTGTGTGTGTGTGTGTGTGTGTGTGTGTGTGTGTGTGTGTGTGTGTGTGTGTGTGTGTGTGTGTGTGTGTGTGCGTCAGTGACTTACGGACTCCTCTCTCCCCATAGCCGAGGTGGGGAGGAATAACTAGTTTCCTTTTCTCTCCCACGCACATCTCCATCATTCCGTCCTCCATCCCTGGGACTACCTGGTTGGCTCCCAGAACGATGTTGTATGTCTTACCATAGTTATACCTTAATAAAAAGACATAAGAAATAACAATATGTTAGGTACTCATCCATAAGCAAGCCTTTTTAGTTCAGTGTCCAATTGCCTTCATTCAAACCGGTGTATTCACCCTGTCAGCTGCTCAGGTCGTGACTCTCATGTTTGACCTTAGGATATTAAAGCATGTCTGTTTTCACCATAGAGGCACCCTAATAGCACATGAACACCTCACTTATTTTTTATCTGAAGGGACCACCTAAGGTCAAATCTGAGGGACATTTGAGAAGCTCAGGTGTCCCTCTCAGGGACCTATGCTAAATATTTTCCCAAGGAGAGCATGAGCTCTAGAGCACATACAGAACTTTAGGGGCACAGTGAAAATGTATCAGACATCAGACATGTTTTTTTTTGTCAAGTGTTAAGAGTTATTATTCGGAGACCGTACATGCTCCTAATTTATTTTTCCACAGTTCACGCACATCTATTTTTAGTCACAAATGTGAGTGAAATGCGAGTGACCTGCTCACACCGTGGAGCACTGCCAACCCTGCCTAACACTCACCCCAATGTAGATGGGATGTCAGCAGGCCAAGTTTGGCCCCACGTTTGTTCACACAGAGTTGGTGCGCTTTTTTCTTTTTTCACCCCTGCCCCTTAGTGTCTGTTTTAATGACTTTGTCTGGCTTTTATCAAGGTCAAGTCAAGGGCAACACAATTAGCAAGCTTAAATAGAGCATCAGCTGAGGAATGTGCATAGAAAGACGAAACAGAACCCAATTAGATCTCATAAAACCTCTTTTCTCATCCTGTGCAGGACTGTGTAGAGAAAATTAACCTTTAGAGATGCCCGCTCATGTTACACATATTACACATAATAGCTTTAAATCAGCAGGCCCTAGATTGAGTGAAAAATCACTGAGAGAGTTTGAATCCCCAGACAGTCTTATTACGGCTGTCTGTCAACAGAAGAAGAAGTGACACTTTCAGGGAACTCTGACTGACCTTTAAGCACATACAAACACAGAACAGAGAAAGGATGCAGATGGAGAAGTACATCATTACATAACAAGATGTACAACTGTCACAATTGACAGTTGAACGCTGCGCCTTGAATACCAGATTAATCTAGCTTAATAGGGGCCCCCACTCCTTGGTGGTTGCATACAACAGTAAAACAGCTCACGTAAACGCTGCTCGTACCAGTGCACATCATGTGTTTGTCCTGTGCAGGCTATGCATGACTGTTCCTCTGCCTTATTCCCAAGCATGCTATTCACACACGTCCCTCTTGCATTTTCTAACACTTTAAAAGTGAACTCACGTTGAGTCTATGGATGTGCCGTCCATCAGAGTGGCATTGTAGTGATACTTGACAAAGTCTCCCTTCTTGGTTTTCTTATCGCACTCTTCTGGCAGGTAAGTGACAATGATCTCAGTGTTGTCTGATGGGTTGTGAAAGTCGATGATTTGAATGTCAAACACCAGCACAGCTGAGCCGGGAATCTTAGAGCCTGAGAGATACATAGTAAGAGTGAAGAGGAAAAAAAGAAAGAATTTAATATCAAAAATCTGCGGACAAAGTAGTCCTCTAGTCCAAGGCTAGAGAACATTTCAAGCATTACCCCAAACTCTCTCTCACACACACACCCACCCACACACACACACGCACCTGTGCCCTCCTCTCCATAGCCAAGATGTGGGGGGATGGTGATGGTGCGTTTCTCTCCGACACAGACTCCAATCAAACCCTCGTCCATGCCTGCAATCACGTAACCTTTACCCACATAGGTGTCATAGGTGCGATTACGAGAGTAACTGTAGAGCAGATAAAATTGACAAAAGTTTTATCACACTTCCACATAGAAAAACTGTTTGTCATTTAATGTCATGTACAGGGGGCTTCAGGCAGCGCACAGAAGAACACCTGAGTCTGCTGCAGGGAAAGACTTAAGGGAAAATCCTCCCCCCCCCCCCCCCCAAAAAAAAACACTGTGTTTGAGTTTGCTACCAGCAGTTTGTTTTGGACGGTGCACTTGTGTTTTCTGTTTACACAAATGTGCAGCGTTTTATCACTTTGGAATACCAAGAATTGCACATTCCTGGTAGAAGTATACGAATGAGGCAACAGTTAATGTTTGTGGTAGGAAGTTAACATAGGGGGGTCCGTGAGATGTTGACTGTCAGAGAATATATTCTGTTTATTAACTGTATAACATTTTAATGCTTAAACATTCGTGTTACTTGCTGTAAGCTTTGTCCCAGTGAACTTAAAGGAATACTTCACCCATACAGAACCGGCGTTCTATCATTATAAAATCACTATTATAATATAATGAATGAGGTTTTTCTTCCCTCAGTCTTCCCTCAGTCTTCCCTTGGCCCAGCTGTCCTGTTAATCCTAACCCTACATTTTTCTTACTGTGATGTCACAGTAAGAAAAATGTAGGGTTAGACAGTGATACCATAAAACACTCTTTTTGCCTTTTCTCAGGCTAGGATGAACCAATTTAAATTTGTTTTGCACATTTATACTAAATAGGATCTCAGAGTTCAATACACCTTCATATTCCCACCGGTGAAGTAGGTCTTTAACACACTCGGGGGTTTTTACATGTCCATGTTCACATTTTCACATGAGAACATGGCTAGAAGATTCATGAGGAACAATTGGAGGAAAACTCCTTTAAACTCCCAATGTATTGCTTGATTTGACAAACTATGAATTATTACACCTGCATCCTGTAAAAGCATCTTCTGTGGTTACACACTCAAACCCGAAATGTAACGCACACACATTTGTGGAGATAAAAGCTATGATCCTTTGTACTATCTTCAGTTAATTTCTCTGTTGCACTGGTGTAACATGTGAATTGCTCATTCTTGCAAGACTTAACTTAAGTCTCTGCGGATGCTTTAAGAATCTGACTCGGTGACTCCTGACTCTTTGTGCTTTATTTTTGCATACGTTGTTATCAGTTTTTCTGAACTATCGAATTAGAAAATGTCCTTAACATTGACATCTATACAGAACATCTGTGGTGCAAAGGATTAAGCAATTCAGTAACTTCCGGAGGAGTAAATAATCCAAGCAGCTGTTTCAAAAAAGTTTCCTTTTCTTAAAAAAAAAAAATTCTGTCAGCTATGACCAGGAAGTAAACAAAGAAAACAAAAAACATATTTGCAGTACTGTTGTTTCTGCCAGTAATAGAAAGAATCAATGTATCACAGTCTAGCATCCTTAAAGTTGATTAAGTATATTGTACAATAAATACTGTTGTGGTTTCTTCTACAGCTGGCATTCAAAAATATATTAAGAATTATAAGGCAATTGAAGACCTTTATTTCTATATTCATATTTATAATTTTAGACTTTTAGCACATAAAGTCCCTGTCGACTAGTGAGTGAACTTTGTTGAGAGTACCAGCACAGGCAGAAATAAGTTTCACAACCATTCTGAGACTGCAGTGTTATTTAAACATGAAATATCCACAAGGGGTTTTTAAGTTTAATTTCATCTTTCCACTTTACTTTTTTAGTGCATAGGGTGATGCTACCACCCTGAGGCCACTTGGGGAACAACACACATTAAACCTGAAATTCTATACAAAATCCAAATATTTACTACTAAGAGCCTGGTTAATATGATGAATATTAAACATCAACACATACCTGGAGTCAAAAAATGTTCCGTCCAGGAGGCTGCCGTTGTAGTGGTAG